>NW_027043767.1:0-39006 GCF_036013475.1 Columba livia
TAAGAGGATAGAAAGAAGAAAGAAAGAAGAAGAAAGAGGAAAGAAAGAAGAAAGAAAAAGACAGAAAGAGGAAAGAAAGAAGAAAGAAAGAAGAAAGAAAGAAAGAAAGAGGAAAGAAAGAAGAAAGAAAGAAGAAAGAAAGAAGAAAGAAAGAGGAAAGAGAGAAGAAACAAAGAAGAAAGAAAGAAGTAAGAAAGAGGATGGAAAGAAGTAAGAAAGAAGAAAGAAAGAAGTAAGAAAGAAGAAAGAAAGAAGAAAGTAAGAAAGAAGAAAGAAAGAAGAAAGAAGAAAGAAGAAAGAAGTAAGAAGGGAAGAAGTAAGAAAGAAGAAAGAAAGAAGAAAGAAAGAACTAAGAAAGAGAAAGAAAGAAGAAAGAAAGAAGAAAGAAAGAAGAAAGAAAGAAAGAAGAAAGAATGAAGAAAGAAAGAAGAAAGAAAGAAAGAAGAAAGAAAGAAGAAAGGAAGAAGAAAGAAAGAAGTAAGAAAGAAGTAAGAAAGAAGAAAGAAAGAAGAAAGAAAGAAGAAAGTAAGAAAGAAGAAAGAAAGAAGAAAGAAAGAAGAGAGAAGAAAGAATGAAGAAAGAAAGAGGAAAGAAAGAAGAAAGAAAGAAGAAAGAAAGAGGAAAGAAAGAAGAAAGAAGAAGAAAGAAAGAAGAAAGAAAAAAGAAGAAAGAAGAAAGAAAGAAGAAAGAAAAAAGAAGAAGAAAGAAAGAAGAAGGAAAGAAGAAAGAAAGAGGAAAGAAAGAAGAAAGAAAGAAGAAAGAAAGAAGTAAGAAAGAAGAAAGAAAGAAGAAAGTAAGAAAGAAGAAAGAAGAAAGAAGAAGAAAGAAGAAAGAAAGAATAAAGAAAGAAAGAAAGAAGAAGAAAGAAGAAGAAAGAATAAGAAAGAAGAATGAAAGAAAGAAGAAGAAGGAAGAAGAAAGAAAGAAGAAAGAAGAAAGAAAGAAGAAAGAAAGAAGAAAGAAAGAAGAAGGAAAGAAAGAAGAAAGAAAGAAAGAAGAAAGAAAGAAGAAAGAAAGAATAAAGAAAGAAGAATGAAAGAAAGAAGAAAGAAGGAAGAAGAAAGAAAGAAGAAAGAAGACAGAAAGAAGAAAGAAAGAGAAAGAAAGAAAGAAAGAAAGAAGAAAGAAAGAAGAAAGAAAGAAAGAATAAAGAAAGAATAAAGAAAGAAGAATGAAAGAAAGAAGAAAGAAGGAAGAAGAAAGAAAGAAGAAAGGAAGAAGAAAGAAAGAACTAAGAAAGAAAGAAGAAAGAAGAAAGACGAAAGAAGAAAGAAGAAAGAAAGAAGAAAGAAAAAAGAAGAAAGAAGAAAGAAAGAATGAATGAAGAAAGAAAGAAGAAAGAAAGAAGAAAGAAAAAAAGAAGAAAGAAGAGAGAAAGAAGAAAGAAAGAAGAAAGAAAGAGGAAAGAAAGTAGAAAGAAAGAAGAAGAAAGAAGAAAGAAAAAGAAGAAAGAGAATGAAAGAAGAAAGAAAGAAGAAAGAAAGAAGATAGAAAGAAGAAAGAAAGAGAAAGAAAGAGGAAAGAAAGAAGAAAAAAGAAGAAAGAAAGAAGAAGAAAGAGGAAAGAAAGAAGAAACAAAGAAGAAAGAAAGAAGTAAGAAAGAGGATGGAAAGAAGTAAGAAAGAAGAAAGAAAGAAGTAAGAAAAGAAGAAAGAAGAAGAAAGCAAGAAAAAGAAAGAAAGAAGAAAGAAAGAAGAAATAAAGAAGAAAGAAAGAAAGAAGAAAGAAGAAAGAAAGAAGAAAGAAAGAGGAAAGAAAGAAGAAAGAAAAAAGAAAGAAAGAAGTAAGAAAGAGAATGGAAAGAAGTAAAAAACAAGAAAGAAAGAAGTAAGAAAGAAGAAAGAAAGAGAATGGAAAGATGTAAAAAAGAAGAAAGAAAGAAGTAAGAAAGAAGAAAGAAAGAAGTAAGAAAGAGGAAAGAAAGAATAAAGAAAGAAGAAAGAAAGAAGAAAGAAAGAGGAAAGAAAGAGAAAAGAAAGAAGAAAGAAAGAGGAAAGAAAGAAGAAGAAGAAGAAAGAAAGAGGAAAGAAAGAAGAAAGAAAGAAGAAAGAAAGAGGAAAGAATGAAGAAAGAAAGAAGAAAGAAAGAAGAAAGAAACAGGAAAGAAAGAAGAAAAAAAGAAGAAAGAAAGAAGTAAGAAAGAGGATGGAAAGAAGTCAGAAAGAAGAAAGAAAGAAGAAAGAGGAAAGAAAGAAGAAAGAAAGAAGAAAGAAAGAAGAAAGAAAAAAGAAGAAAGAAGAAAGAAAGAAGAAAGAAAGAAGAAAGAAAGAAGATAGAAAGAGGAAAGAAAGAAGAAAGAAAGAAGAAAGAAAGAAGAAAGAAAGAAGAAAGAAAGAAGAAAGAAAGAGGAAAGAATGAAGAAAGAAAGAAGTTATAAAGAAGAAAGAAAGAAGAAAGTAAGAAAGAAGAAAGAAAGAAGAAAGAAAGATGAAAGAAAGAAGAAAGAAAGAAGAAAGAAAGAAAGAAAGAAGAAAGAAAGAAGAAAAAAAGAATAAAGAAAGAAGAATGAAAGAAAGAAGAAAGAAGGAAGAAGAAAGAAAGAAAGAAGAAAGAAAGAAATAAGATGAAAGAAAGAAGTAAGAAAGAAGAAAGAAAGAAAGAAAGAATAAAGAAGAAAGAAAGAAGAAAGAAAGAAGAAAGAAAGAAGAAAGAAAGAAGACAGAAAGAAGAAAGAAATAAGAAAGAAAGAAGAAAGAAATAAGAAGAAAGAAAGAAAGAAAGAAAGAAGAAAGAAAGAAGAAGAAAGAAGAAAGAAAGAAGAAAGAAAGAAGAAAGAAAGAAGAAAGAAGAAAGAAAGAAGAAAGGAAGAGAAGAAAGAAGAAAGAAAGAAAGAAGAAAGAAAAAAAGAAGAAAGAAAGAAGAAATAAATAAGAAAGAAAGAAAGAAAGAAGAAAGGAAGAAGAAAGAAAGAAGAAAGAAAGAAGAAAGAAAGAAGAAAGAAAGAAAGAAGAAAAAAGAGAGAAAGGAAGAAGAAAGAAAGAAAGAAGAAAGAAAGAAGAAAGAAAGAAGAAAGAGAGAAAAAAGAATGAAAGAAGAAAGAAAGAAGTAAGAAAGAAGAAAGAAAGAAGAATGAAAGAAAGAAGAAAGAAAGAAAGAAGAAAGAAGAAGAAAGAAGAAAGTAAGAAGAAAGAAAGAAGAAAGAAAGAAGTTAGAAAAATTAAGAAAGAAGTAAGAAAGAAAGTAAGAAGAAGGAAAGAAGAAAGAAAGAAAGAAGAAAGAAAGAAGAAAGAAAGAAGAAAGAAGAGAAGAAAGAAAGAAGAAAGAAAGAAGAAATAAAGAAAGAAGAAAGAAAGAAGTAAGAAAGAAGTATGAAGGAAAGAAAGAAGAAAGAAAGAAGAAAGAAGAAAGAAAGAAGAAAGAAGGAAAGAAGAAAAGAAGAACGAAGGAAGAAAGAAAGAAGAAAGAAAGAAGAAAGAAAGAAGAAAGAAAGAAAGAAGAAAGAAAGAAGAAATAAAGAAAGAAGAAAGAAAGAAGTAAGAAAAAAGTATGAAGGAAAGAAAGAAGAAAGAAAGAAGAAATAAGAAAGAAAGAAGAAAGAAGGAAAGAAGAAAGAAGAACGAAGAAAGAAAGAAGAAAGAAAGTAGAAAGAAAAATAAAGAAAGAAAGAAGAGAGAAAGAAGAAGAAAGAAAGAAGAAAGAAAGAAGAAAGAAAGAAGAAAGAAAGAAAGAAAGAAGAAACAAGGAAAGAGTTAAGAAAGAAGTAAGAAAGAAAGAAGAAAGAAAGAAGAAAGAAAGAAGAAAGAAAAAAGAAGAAAGAAATAAGAAAGAAAGAAGAAAGAAAGAAGAAATAATGAAGAAAGAAAGAAAGTAGAAAGAAAGAATAAAGAAAGAAGTAAGAAAGAAAGATGAATGAAAGAAAGAAGAAAGAAAGAAGAAAGAATGAAGAAAAAAAATAAGTAACAAAATGTAAGAAACAAGTAAGAAAGAAGTAAGAAAGAAGAAAGAAAGAAGAAAGAAAGAAGAAAGAAAGAAAGAAGAAACAAGGAAAGAGTTAAGAAAGAAGTAAGAAAGAAAGAAGAAAGAAAGAAGAAAGAAAGAAGAAAGAAAAAAAGAAGAAAGAAATAAGAAAGAAAGAAGAAAGAAAGAAGAAATAATGAAGAAAGAAAGAAAGTAGAAGAAAGAATAAAGAAAGAAGTAAGAAAGAAAGATGAATGAAAGAAAGAAGAAAGAAAGAAGAAAGAATGAAGAAAAAAAATAGGTAACAAAAAGTAAGAAACAAGTAAGAAAGAAGTAAGAAAGAAGAAAGAAAGAAGAAAGAAAGAAGAAAGAAAGAAGAAAGGAAGAAGAAAGAAAGAAAGAAGAAAGAAAGCAGAAAGAAAGAAGAAAGAAAGAAGGAAAAAATAAGAAAGAAAGAAAGAAGAAAGAAAGAAGAAAGAAACAAGAAAGGAAGAAAGAATTAAGAAAGAAGGAAGAAAGAAATAATAAAGAAAGAAAGAAGAATGAAAGAAGAAAGAAAAAAGAAAAGAAAAGAAGAAAGAAGGAAGAAAGAAAGAAGAAATAAATAATAAATAAAGAAAGAAGAATGAAAGAAGAAAGAAAGAAGAATGAAAGAAGAAAGAAGAAAGAAAGAAGGAAGAAAGAAAGAAGAAAGAAAGAAGAAAGTAAGAAAGAAGAAAGAAAGAAGAAAGAAAGAAGAAAGAAAGGAAGAAGAACGAAAGAAAGAAGAAAGAAGAAAGAAAGAAGAAAGAAAGAAGAAAGAAAGAAGTAAGAAAGAAGAAAGAAAGAAAGAAGTAAGAAAGAAGAAAGAAAGAAGAAAGAAATAAGAAAGAAAGAAGAAAGAAATAAAGAAAGAAGAAAGAAAGAAGAAAGAAACAAGAAATAAAGAAAGAAGAAAGAAAGAATAAAGAAAGAATAAAGAAAGAAGAATGAAAGAAAGAAGAAAGAAGGAAGAAGAAAGAAAGAAGAAAGGAAGAAGAAAGAAAGAGGAAAGAAAGAACAAAGAAAGAAGAAAGTAAGAAAGAAGAAAGAATGAAGAAAGAAAGAAGAATGAAAGAAGAAAGAAAGAAAGAAGAAACAAGAAAGAAAGAAGAAAGAAAGAAGAAAGAAAGAAGAAAGAAAAAAAGAAGAAAGAAAGAAGAAATAATGAAGAAAGAAAGAAAGTAGAAAGAAAGAAGAAAGAAAGAAGAAAGAAAGAAAGAAGTAAGAAAGAAAGAAGAATGAAAGAAAGAAGAAAGAAAGAAGAAAGAATGAAGAAAAAAAATAAGTAACAAAAAGTAAGAAACAAGTAAGAAAGAAGTAAGAAAGGAGAAAGAAAGAAGAAAGAAAGAAGAAAGAAAGAAGAAAGAAAGAAGAAAGAAAGAAGAATGAAAGAAGAAAGAAAGAAGGAAATAAAGGAGAAAGAAGAAAGAAGAAAGAAAGAAGACTGAAAGAAGAAAGAAAGAAGGAAATAAAGGAGAAAGAAAGAAAGAAGAAAGAAAGAAGAAAGAAAGAAGAAAGAAAGAAGAAAGAAAGAAGTAAGAAAGAAGTAAGAAAGAAGAAAGAAAGAAGAAAGAAAGAGAAGAAAGAAAGAAGTAAGAAAGAAGAAAGAAGAAGAAAGAAAGAAGAAAGAAGAAAGAAAGAAGAAAGAAAGAAAGAAGTAAGAAAGAAGAAAAAAAGAAGAAAGAAAGAAGAAAGAAAGAAGAAAGAAACAAAGAAAGAAGAAAGAAAGAAGAAAGAAAGAAGAAAGAAAGAAAGAAGAAAGAAAGAATAAAGAAAGAATAAAGAAAGAAGAATGAAAGAAAGAAGAAAGAAGGAAGAAGAAAGAAAGAAGAAAGGAAGAAGAAAGAAAGAAGTAAGAAAGAAAGAAGTAAGAAAGAAGTAAGAATGAATAAAGAAAGAAGTAAGAAAGAAGAAAGAAAAAAAAAAAGAAGAAAGAAAGAAGAAAGTAAGAAAGAAGAAAGAA
This sequence comes from Columba livia, assembly GCF_036013475.1. NCBI lineage: Eukaryota > Metazoa > Chordata > Aves > Columbiformes > Columbidae > Columba > Columba livia. The sequence goes on from NW_027043767.1 coordinate 5,882, forward strand.
AGAAGAAAGAAGAAAGAAAGAAGAAAGAAGAAAGAAAGAAGAAAGAGGAAAGAAAGAAGAAAGAAAGAAGAAAGAAAGAAGAAAGAAAGAGGAAAGAAAGAAGAAAGAAAGAAGAAAGAAAGAAGAAAGAAAGAGGCAAGAAAGAAGAAAGAAAGAAGAAAGAAAGAAGAAAGAAAGAAGAAAGAAAGAGGAAAGAAAGAAGAAAGAAAGAAGAAAGTAAGGAAGAAGAAAGAAAGAAGAAAGAAAGAAGAATGAAAGAAGAAAGAAAGAAAGACGAAACAAGAAAGAAAGAAGAAAGAAAGAATAAAGAAAGAAGAAAGAAAAAAGAAGAAAGAAAGAAGAAAGAAAGAAGAAAGAAAGAAGAAATAATGAAGAAAGAAAGAAAGTAGAAAGTAAGAAGAAAGAAGAAGAAAGAAAGAAGTAAGAAAGAAAGAAGAAAGAAGAAAGAAAGAAGAAAGAAAGAGAATGGAAAGAAGTAAAAAAGAAGAAAGAAAGAAGTAAGAAAGAAGAAAGAAAGAAGAAAGTAAGAAAGAAGAAAGAAAGAAGAAAGAAAGAAGAATGAAAGAAGAAAGAAAGAAAGACGAAACAAGAAAGAAAGAAGAAAGAAAGAAGAAAGAAGAAAGAAAGAAGTAAGAAAGAAAGAAGAAAGAAAGATGAAAGAAAGAAGAAAGAAAGAAAGAATAAAGGAGGAATAAAGAAAGAAGAATGAAAGAAAGAAGAAAGAAGGAAGAAGAAAGAAAGAAGAAAGAAAGAAGAAAGAAAAAAAGAAGAAAGAAGAAAGAAAGAAGAAATAAAGAAGAAAGAAAAAAAGAAGAAAGAAGAAAGAAAGAAGAAAGAAAGAAAGAAAGAAGAAAGAAAGAAGAAAGAAAGAAGAAAGAAAAAAAGAAGAAAGAAGAAAGAAAGAAGAAAGAAAGAAGAAAGAAAGAAGAAAGAAAGAGGAAAGAAAGAAAGAAAGAAAGAAGAAAGAAAGAAGAAATACAGAAAGAAGAAAGAAGAAAGAAAGAAGAAAGAAATAAGAAAGAAAGAAGAAAGAAAGAAGAAAGAAAGAGGAAAGAAAGAAAGAAGAAAGAAAGAAGAAAGAAAGAAGAATGAAAGAAAGAAGAAAGAAGGAAGAAGAAAGAAAGAAGAAAGGAAGAAGAAAAAAGAAGTAAGAAAGAAAGAAGTAAGAAAGAAGTAAGAAAGAAGAAAGAAAGAAGAAAGAAAGAAGAAAGAAAGAAAGAAGAAATAATGAAGAAAGAAAGAAAGTTGAAAGAAAGAAGAAAGAAAGAAGAAAGAAAGAAGAAAGAAAAAAAGAAGAAAGAAAGAAGAAAGAAAGAAGAAAGAAGAAATAATGAAGAAAGAAAGAAAGAAAGAAAGAAAGAAGAAAGAAAGAAGAAAGAAAGAAAGAAGAAAGAAAGAAAGAAGAAAGAAAGAAAGAAGAAAGAAAGAAACAAAGAAGAAAGGAAGAAAAAAGGAAGAAGAAAGAAAGAAGAAAGAAAGAAAGAAAGAAGAAAGAAAGAAGAAAGAAAGAAAGAAGAAAGAAGAAAGAAAGAAAGAAGAAAGAAAGAAAGAAGAAAGAAAGAAGAAAGAAAGAAGAAAGAAAGAAGAAATAATGAAGAAAGAAAGAAGAAAGAAAGAAAGTAGAAAGAAAGAAGAAAGAAAGAAGAAAAAAAAGAAAGAAAGAAGTAAGAAAGAAAGAAGAAAGAAGAAAGAAAGAAGAAAGAAAGAAGAAAGAAAGAAGAAATAATGAAGAAAGAAAGAAAGTAGAAAGTAAGAAGAAAGAAAGAAGAAAGAAAGAAGTAAGAAAGAAAGAAGAAAGAAGAAAGAAAGAAGAAAGAAAGAGAATGGAAAGAAGTAAAAAAGAAGAAAGAAAGAAGTAAGAAAGAAGAAAGAAAGAAGAAAGTAAGAAAGAAGAAAGAAAGAAGAAAGAAAGAAGAATGAAAGAAGAAAGAAAGAAAGACGAAACAAGAAAGAAAGAAGAAAGAAAGAAGAAAGAAGAAAGAAAGAAGTAAGAAAGAAAGAAGAAAGAAAGATGAAAGAAAGAAGAAAGAAAGAAAGAATAAAGGAGGAATAAAGAAAGAAGAATGAAAGAAAGAAGAAAGAAGGAAGAAGAAAGAAAGAAGAAAGAAAGAAGAAAGAAAAAAAGAAGAAAGAAGAAAGAAAGAAGAAAGAAAGAAGAAAGAAAAAAAGAAGAAAGAAGAAAGAAAGAAGAAAGAAAGAAAGAAAGAAGAAAGAAAGAAGAAAGAAAGAAGAAAGAAAAAAGAAGAAAGAAGAAAGAAAGAAGAAAGAAAGAAGAAAGAAAGAAGAAAGAAAGAGGAAAGAAAGAAAGAAAGAAAGAAGAAAGAAAGAAGAAATACAGAAAGAAGAAAGAAGAAAGAAAGAAGAAAGAAATAAGAAAGAAAGAAGAAAGAAAGAAGAAAGAAAGAGGAAAGAAAGAAAGAAGAAAGAAAGAAGAAAGAAAGAAGAATGAAAGAAAGAAGAAAGAAGGAAGAAGAAAGAAAGAAGAAAGGAAGAAGAAAAAAGAAGTAAGAAAGAAAGAAGTAAGAAAGAAGTAAGAAAGAAGAAAGAAAGAAGAAAGAAAGAAGAAAGAAAGAAAGAAGAAATAATGAAGAAAGAAAGAAAGTTGAAAGAAAGAAGAAAGAAAGAAGAAAGAAAGAAGAAAGAAAAAAAGAAGAAAGAAAGAAGAAAGAAAGAAGAAAGAAGAAATAATGAAGAAAGAAAGAAAGAAAGAAAGAAAGAAGAAAGAAAGAAGAAAGAAAGAAAGAAGAAAGAAAGAGGAAAGAAAGAAAGAAGAAAGAAAGAAACAAAGAAGAAAGGAAGAAAAAAGGAAGAAGAAAGAAAGAAGAAAGAAAGAAAGAAAGAAGAAAGAAAGAAGAAAGAAAGAAAGAAGAAAGAAGAAAGAAAGAAAGAAGAAAGAAAGAAAGAAGAAAGAAAGAAGAAAGAAAGAAGAAAGAAAGAAGAAATAATGAAGAAAGAAAGAAGAAAGAAAGAAAGTAGAAAGAAAGAAGAAAGAAAGAAGAAAGAAAGAAAGAAGTAAGAAAGAAAGAAGAAAGAAGAAAGAAAGAAAGAAAGAAGAAAGAAAGAAAGAAGAAAGAAAGAAAGAAAGACGAAAGAAAGAAGAAAGAAAGAAAGTAGAAAGAAAGAAGAAATAAAGAAGAAAGAAAGAAGAAAGAAAGAAGTAAGTAAGAAGAAAGAAAGAAGAAAGAAAGAAAGAAGAAAGAAAGAAGTAAGAAAGAATAAAGAAAGATGAAAGAAAGAAGTAAGAAAGAAGAAAGAAAGAAGAAAGAAAGAAGAAAGAAAGAAGTAAGAAAGAAGAAAGAAAGAAGAAAGAAAGAAGAAAGAAAGAAGAAAGAAAGAAAGAAAGAAGAAAGAAAGAAGAAAGAAAGAAGAAAGAAAGAAGAAAGAAAGAAAGAAAGAAAGAAGAAAGAAAGAAAGAAGAACGAAAGAAAGAAGAAAGAAGAAAGAAAGAAGAAAGAAAGAAGAAAGAAAGAAGTAAGAAAGAAAGAAGAAAGAAAGAAAGAAGTAAGAAAGAAGAAAGAAAGAAGAAAGAAATAAGAAAGAAAGAAGAAAGAAATAAAGAAAGAAGAAAGAAAGAAGAAAGAAACAAGAAAGAAAGAAAGAAGAAAGAAAGAATAAAGAAAGAATAAAGAAAGAAGAATGAAAGAAAGAAGAAAGAAGGAAGAAGAAAGAAAGAAGAAAGGAAGAAGAAAGAAAGAGGAAAGAAAGAACAAAGAAAGAAGAAAGTAAGAAAGAAGAAAGAATGAAGAAAGAAAGAAGAATGAAAGAAGAAAGAAAGAAAGAAGAAACAAGAAAGAAAGAAGAAAGAAAGAAGAAAGAAAGAAGAAAGAAAAAAAGAAGAAAGAAAGAAGAAATAATGAAGAAAGAAAGAAAGTAGAAAGAAAGAAGAAAGAAAGAAGAAAGAAAGAAAGAAGTAAGAAAGAAAGAAGAATGAAAGAAAGAAGAAAGAAAGAAGAAAGAATGAAGAAAAAAAATAAGTAACAAAAAGTAAGAAACAAGTAAGAAAGAAGTAAGAAAGAAGAAAGAAAGAAGAAAGAAAGAAGAAAGAAAGAAGAAAGGAAGAAGAAAGAAAGTTAGAAAAAGAAAGAAGTAAGAAAGAAGAAAGAAAGAAGAAAGAAAGAAGAAAGAAAGAAGAAAGGAAGAAGAAAGAAAGTTAGAAAAAGAAAGAAGAAAGAAAGAAGAAAGAAAGAAGAAAGAAAGAAGAAAGAAAGAAGGAAATAAAGGAGAAAGAAAGAAAGAAGAAAGAAAGAAGACTGAAAGAAGAAAGAAAGAAGGAAATAAAGGAGAAAGAAAGAAAGAAGAAAGAAAGAAGAAAGAAAGAAGAAAGAAAGAAGAAAGAAAGAAGTAAGAAAGAAGTAAGAAAGAAGAAAGAAAGAAGAAAGAAAGAAGAAAGAAAGAAGAAAGAAAGAAAGAAGTAAGAAAGAAGAAAGAAAGAAGAAAGAAAGAACAAAGAAAGAAGAAAGAAAGAAAGAAGAAAGAAAGAAGAAAGGAAGAAGAAAGAAAGAAGTAAGAAGGGAAGAAGTAAGAAAGAAGAAAGAAAGAAGAAAGAAAGAAGTAAGAAAGAAGAAAGAAATAAGAAAGAAAGAAGAAAGTAAGAAAGAAGAAAGAAAGAAGAAAGAAAGAAGAGAGAAAGAAAGAATGAAGAAAGAAAGAGGAAAGAAAGAAGAAAGAAAGAAGAAAGAAAGAGGAAAGAAAGAAGAAAGAAAGAAGAAAGAAAGAAGAAAGAAAAAAAGAAGAAAGAAGAAAGAAAGAAGAAAGAAAAAAGAAAGAAGAAAGAAAGAAGAAGGAAAGAAGAAAGAAAGAGGAAAGAAAGAAGAAAGAAAGAAGAAAGAAAGAAGTAAGAAAGAAGAAAGAAAGAAGAAAGTAAGAAAGAAGAAAGAAAGAAAGAAGAAAGAAAGAAGAAAGAAAGAAGAAAGAAAGAAAGAAAGAAGAAAGAAAGACGAAAGAAAGAAAGAAGTAAGAAAGAATAAAGAAAGATGAAAGAAAGAAGTAAGAAAGAAGAAAGAAAGAAGAAAGAAAGAAGAAAGAAAGAAGAAAGAAAGAAGTAAGAAAGAAGAAAGAAAGAAGAAAGAAAGAAGAAAGAAAGAAGAAAGAAAGAAGAAAGAAAGAAAGAAAGAAGAAAGAAAGAAGAAAGAAAGAAGAAAGCAAGAAGAAAGAAAGAAAGAAAGAAAGAAGAAAGAAAGAAAGAAGAACGAAAGAAAGAAGAAAGAAGAAAGAAAGAAGAAAGAAAGAAGAAAGAAAGAAGTAAGAAAGAAAGAAGAAAGAAAGAAAGAAGTAAGAAAGAAGAAAGAAAGAAGAAAGAAATAAGAAAGAAAGAAGAAAGAAATAAAGAAAGAAGAAAGAAAGAAGAAAGAAACAAGAAAGAAAGAAAGAAGAAAGAAAGAATAAAGAAAGAATAAAGAAAGAAGAATGAAAGAAAGAAGAAAGAAGGAAGAAGAAAGAAAGAAGAAAGGAAGAAGAAAGAAAGAGGAAAGAAAGAACAAAGAAAGAAGAAAGTAAGAAAGAAGAAAGAATGAAGAAAGAAAGAAGAATGAAAGAAGAAAGAAAGAAAGAAGAAACAAGAAAGAAAGAAGAAAGAAAGAAGAAAGAAAGAAGAAAGAAAAAAAGAAGAAAGAAAGAAGAAATAATGAAGAAAGAAAGAAAGTAGAAAGAAAGAAGAAAGAAAGAAGAAAGAAAGAAAGAAGTAAGAAAGAAAGAAGAATGAAAGAAAGAAGAAAGAAAGAAGAAAGAATGAAGAAAAAAAATAAGTAACAAAAAGTAAGAAACAAGTAAGAAAGAAGTAAGAAAGAAGAAAGAAAGAAGAAAGAAAGAAGAAAGAAAGAAGAAAGGAAGAAGAAAGAAAGTTAGAAGAAAGAAAGAAGAAAGAAAGAAGAAAGAAAGAAGAAAGAAAGAAGAAAGAAAGAAGAAAGAAAGAAGGAAATAAAGGAGAAAGAAAGAAGAAAGAAAGAAGACTGAAAGAAGAAAGAAAGAAGGAAATAAAGGAGAAAGAAAGAAAGAAGAAAGAAAGAAGAAAGAAAGAAGAAAGAAAGAAGTAAGAAAGAAGTAAGAAAGAAGAAAGAAAGAAGAAAGAAAGAAGAAAGAAAGAAGAAAGAAAGAAAGAAGTAAGAAAGAAGAAAGAAAGAAGAAACTAAGAAAGAAGAAAGAAAGAAGAAAGAAGAAAGAAAGAAAGAAGTAAGAAGGGAAGAAGTAAGAAAGAAGAAAGAAAGAAGAAAGAAAGAAGTAAGAAAGAAGAAAGAAAGAAGAAAGAAAGAAGAAAGAAAGAAGAAAGAAAGAAAGAAGAAAGAAAGAAGAAAGGAAGAAGAAAGAAAGAAGTAAGAAGGGAAGAAGTAAGAAAGAAGAAAGAAAGAAGAAAGAAAGAAGTAAGAAAGAAGAAAGAAAGAAGAAAGAAAGAAGAAAGTAAGAAAGAAGAAAGAAAGAAGAAAGAAAGAAGAGAGAAAGAAAGAATGACGAAAGAAAGAGGAAAGAAAGAAGAAAGAAAGAAGAAAGAAAGAGGAAAGAAAGATGAAAGAAAGAAGAAAGAAAAAAAGAAGAAAGAAGAAAGAAAGAAGAAAGAAAAAAGAAAGAAGAAAGAAAGAAGAAGGAAAGAAGAAAGAAAGAGGAAAGAAAGAAGAAAGAAAGAAGAAAGAAAGAAGTAAGAAAGAAGAAAGAAAGAAGAAAGTAAGAAAGAAGAAAGAAAGAAAGAAGAAAGAAAGAAGAAGAAAGAATAAAGAAAGAAAGAAGAAGAAAGAAAGAAGAAAGAAAGAATAAAGAAAGAAGAATGAAAGAAAGAAGAAAGAAGGAAGAAGAAAGAAAAAGAAAGAAGAAAGAAAGAAGAAAGAAAGAAGAAAGAAAGAAGAAAGAAAGAAGAAGAAAGAAAGAAAGAAGAAAGAAAGAAGAAAGAAAGAATAAAGAAAGAAGAATGAAAGAAAGAAGAAAGAAGGAAGAAGAAAGAAAGAAGAAAGAAGACAGAAAGAAGAAAGAAAGAAGAAAGAAAGAAAGAAAGAAAGAAGAAAGAAAGAAGAAAGAAAGAAAGAATAAAGAAAGAATAAAGAAAGAAGAATGAAAGAAAGAAGAAAGAAGGAAGAAGAAAGAAAGAAGAAAGGAAGAAGAAAGAAAGAACTAAGAAAGAAAGAAGAAAGAAGAAAGAAGAAAGAAGAAAGAAGAAAGAAAGAAGAAAGAAAAAAGAAGAAAGAAGAAAGAAAGAAGAAAGAAAGAAAGAATGAAGAAAGAAAGAAGAAAGAAAGAAGAAAGAAAAATAGAAGAAAGAAGAGAGAAAGAAGAAAGAAAGAAGAAAGAAAGAGGAAAGAAAGTAGAAAGAAAGAAGAAAGAAAGAAGAAGAAAAAAAAAGAAAGAAGAATGAAAGAAGAAAGAAAGAAGAAAGAAAGAAGATAGAAAGAAGAAAGAAAGAAGAAAGAAAGAGGAAAGAAAGAAGAAAAAAAGAAGAAAGAAAGAGGAAAGAAAGAAGAAACAAAGAAGAAAGAAAGAAGTAAGAAAGAGGATGGAAAGAAGTAAGAAAGAAGAAAGAAAGAAGTAAGAAAGAAGAAAGAAAGAAGAAAGCAAGAAAAAAGAAAGAAAGAAGAAAGAAAGAAGAAATAAAGAAGAAAGAAAGAAAGAAGAAAGAAGAAAGAAAGAAGAAAGAAAGAGGAAAGAAAGAAGAAAGAAAAAGAAAGAAAGAAGTAAGAAAGAGGAAAGAAAGAATAAAGAAAGAAGAAAGAAAGAAGAAAGAAAGAGGAAAGAAAGAGAAAAGAAAGAAGAAAGAAAGAGGAAAGAAAGAAGAAAGAAAGAAGAAAAAAAGAGGAAAGAAAGAAGAAAGAAAGAAGAAAGAAAGAGGAAAGAATGAAGAAAGAAAGAAGAAAGAAAGAAGAAAGAAAGAGGAAAGAAAGAAGAAAAAAAGAAGAAAGAAAGAAGTAAGAAAGAGGATGGAAAGAAGTCAGAAAGAAGAAAGAAAGAAGAAAGAGGAAAGAAAGAAGAAGAAAGAAGAAAGAAAGAAGAAAGAAAAAAGAAGAAAGAAGAAAGAAAGAAGAAAGAAAGAAGAAAGAAAGAAGAAAGAAAGAAGATAGAAAGAGGAAAGAAAGAAGTAAGAAAGAAGAAAGAAAGAAGAAAGAAAGAGAAAGAAAGAAGAAAGAAAGAGGAAAGAATGAAGAAAGAAAGAAGTTATAAAGAAGAAAGAAAGAAGAAAGTAAGAAAGAAGAAAGAAAGAAGAAAGAAAGATGAAAGAAAGAAGAAAGAAAGAAGAAAGAAAGAAAGAAAGAAGAAAGAAAGAAGAAAAAAGAATAAAGAAAGAAGAATGAAAGAAAGAAGAAAGAAGGAAGAAGAAAGAAAGAAAGAAGAAAGAAAGAAATAAAGATGAAAGAAAGAAGTAAGAAAGAAGAAAGAAAGAAAGAATAAAGAAGAAAGAAAGAAGAAAGAAAGAAGAAAGAAAGAAGAAAGAAAGAAGACAGAAAGAAGAAAGAAATAAGAAAGAAAGAAGAAAGAAATAAGAAGAAAGAAAGAAAGAAAGAAAGAAGAAAGAAAGAAGAAAGAAAGAAGAAAGAAAGAAGAAAGAAAGAAAGAAAGAAGAAAGAAGAAAGAAAGAAGAAAGGAAGAAGAAAGAAAGAAGAAAGAAAGAAAGAAGAAAGAAAAAAAAGAAGAAAGAAAGAAGAAATAAATAAGAAAGAAAGAAAGAAAGAAGAAAGGAAGAAGAAAGAATGAAGAAAGAAAGAAGAAAGAAAGAAGTAAGAAAGAAGAAAGAAAGAAGTAAGAAAGAAGAAAGAAAGAAAGAGAAAGAAAGAAGAAAGAAAGAAGAAAGAGAGAAAAAAGAATGAAAGAAGAAAGAAAGAAGTAAGAAAGAAGAAAGAAAGAAGAATGAAAGAAAGAAGAAAGAAAGAGAAAGAAAGAAAGAAGAAAGAAGAAAGAAAGAAGAAAGTAAGAAGAAAGAAAGAAGAAAGAAAGAAGTTAGAAAAATTAAGAAAGAAGTAAGAAAGAAAGTAAGAAGAAGGAAAGAAGAAAGAAAGAAAGAAGAAAGAAAGAAGAAAGAAAGAAGAAAGAAAGAAAGAAGAAAGAAAGAAGAAATAAAGAAAGAAGAAAGAAAGAAGTAAGAAAGAAGTATGAAGGAAAGAAAGAAGAAAGAAAGAAGAAAGAAGAAAGAAAGAAGAAAGAAGGAAAGAAGAAAAGAAGAACGAAGGAAGAAAGAAAGAAGAAAGAAAGAAGAAAGAAAGAAGAAAGAAAGAAAGAAGAAAGAAAGAAGAAATAAAGAAAGAGAAAGAAAGAAGTAAGAAAGAAGTATGAAGGAAAGAAAGAAGAAAGAAAGAAGAAATAAAAAAGAAATGAGAAAGAAGGAAAGAAGAAAGAAGAACGAAGAAAGAAAGAAGAAAGAAAGTAGAAAGAAAAATAAAGAAAGAAAGAAGAGAGAAAGAAGAAAGAAAGAAAGAAGAAAGAAAGAAGAAAGAAAGAAGAAAGAAAGAAAGAAGAAACAAGGAAAGAGTTAAGAAAGAAGTAAGAAAGAAAGAAGAAAGAAAGAAGAAAGAAAGAAGAAAGAAAAAAAGAAGAAAGAAATAAGAAAGAAAGAAGAAAGAAAGAAGAAATAATGAAGAAAGAAAGAAAGTAGAAAGAAAGAATAAAGAAAGAAGTAAGAAAGAAATATGAATGAAAGAAAGAAGAAAGAAAGAAGAAAGAATGAAGAAAAAAAATAAGTAACAAAATGTAAGAAACAAGTAAGAAAGAAGTAAGAAAGAAGAAAGAAAGAAGAAAGAAAGAAGAAAGAAAGAAGAAAGGAAGAAGAAAGAAAGAAAGAAGAAAGAAAGCAGAAAGAAAGAAGAAAGAAAGAAGGAAAAAATAAGAAAGAAAGAAAGAAGAAAGAAAGAAGAAAGAAACAAGAAAGGAAGAAAGAATTAAGAAAGAAGGAAGAAAGAAATAATAAAGAAAGAAGAAGAATGAAAGAAGAAAGAAAGAAGAAGAAAGAAGGAAGAAAGAAAGAAGAAATAAATAATAAATAAAGAAAGAAGAATGAAAGAAGAAAGAAAGAAGAATGAAAGAAGAAAGAAAAAAATAAGAAAGAAATAATAAAGAAAGAAAGAAGAATGAAAGAAGAAAGAAGAAAGAAAGAAGGAAGAAAGAAAGAAGAAAGAAAGAAGAAAGTAAGAAAGAAGAAAGAAAGAAGAAAGAAAGAAGAAAGAAAGAAAGAAGAACGAAAGAAAGAAGAAAGAAGAAAGAAAGAAGAAAGAAAGAAGAAAGAAAGAAGTAAGAAAGAAGAAAGAAAGAAAGAAGTAAGAAAGAAGAAAGAAAGAAGAAAGAAATAAGAAAGAAAGAAGAAAGAAATAAAGAAAGAAGAAAGAAAGAAGAAAGAAACAAGAAAGAAAGAAAGAAGAAAGAAAGAATAAAGAAAGAATAAAGAAAGAAGAATGAAAGAAAGAAGAAAGAAGGAAGAAGAAAGAAAGAAGAAAGGAAGAAGAAAGAAAGAGGAAAGAAAGAACAACGAAAGAAGAAAGTAAGAAAGAAGAAGAATGAAGAAAGAAAGAAGAATGAAAGAAGAAAGAAAGAAAGAAGAAACAAGAAAGAAAGAAGAAAGAAAGAAGAAAGAAAGAAGAAAGAAAAAAAGAAGAAAGAAAGAAGAAATAATGAAGAAAGAAAGAAAGTAGAAAGAAAGAAGAAAGAAAGAAGAAAGAAAGAAAGAAGTAAGAAAGAAAGAAGAATGAAAGAAAGAAGAAAGAAAGAAGAAAGAATGAAGAAAAAAAATAAGTAACAAAAAGTAAGAAACAAGTAAGAAAGAAGTAGAAAGGAGAAAGAAAGAAGAAAGAAAGAAGAAAGAAAGAAGAAAGGAAGAAGAAAGAAAGTTAGAAGAAAGAAAGAAGAAAGAAAGAAGAAAGAAAGAAGAAAGAAAGAAGAAAGAAAGAAGAATGAAAGAAGAAAGAAAGAAGGAAATAAAGGAGAAAGAAAGAAAGAAGAAAGAAAGAAGACTGAAAGAAGAAAGAAAGAAGGAAATAAAGGAGAAAGAAAGAAAGAAGAAAGAAAGAAGAAAGAAAGAAGAAAGAAAGAAGAAAGAAAGAAGTAAGAAAGAAGTAAGAAAGAAGAAAGAAAGAAGAAAGAAAGAAGAAAGAAAGAAGAAAGAAAGAAAGAAGTAAGAAAGAAGAAAGAAAGAAGAAAGAAAGAAGAAAGAAAGAAAGAAGTAAGAAAGAAGAAAAAAAAGAAAGAAAGAAGAAAGAAAGAAGAAAGAAACAAAGAAAGAAGAAAGAAAGAAGAAGAAAGAAGAAAGAAAGAAAGAAGAAAGAAAGAATAAAGAAAGAATAAAGAAAGAAGAATGAAAGAAAGAAGAAAGAAGGAAGAAGAAAGAAAGAAGAAAGGAAGAAGAAAGAAAGAAGTAAGAAAGAAAGAAGTAAGAAAGAAGTAAGAATGAATAAAGAAAGAAGTAAGAAAGAAGAAAGAAAAAAAAAAGAAGAAAGAAAGAAGAAAGTAAGAAAGAAGAAAGAAAGAAGAAAGAAGAAAGAAAGAAGAAAGAAGAAAGAAAGAAGAAAGAGAAAGAAAGAAGAAACAAAGAAGAAAGAAAGAAGAAAGAAAGAGGAAAGAAAGAAGAAAGAAAGAAGAAAGAAAGAAGAAAGAAAGAGGCAAGAAAGAAGAAAGAAAGAAGAAAGAAAGAAGAAAGAAAGAGAAAGAAAGAGGAAAGAAAGAAGAAAGAAAGAAGAAAGTAAGGAAGAAGAAAGAAAGAAGAAAGAAAGAAGAATGAAAGAAGAAAGAAAGAAAGACGAAACAAGAAAGAAAGAAGAAAGAAAGAATAAAGAAAGAAGAAAGAAAAAAAGAAGAAAGAAAGAAGAAAGAAAGAAGAAAGAAAGAAGAAATAATGAAGAAAGAAAGAAAGTAGAAAGTAAGAAGAAAGAAAGAAGAAGAAAGAAGTAAGAAAGAAAGAAGAAAGAAGAAAGAAAGAAGAAAGAAAGAGAATGGAAAGAAGTAAAAAAGAAGAAAGAAAGAAGAAAGAAAGAAGAAAGAAGAAAGAAAGAAGTAAGAAAGAAAGAAGAAAGAAAGATGAAAGAAAGAAGAAAGAAAGAAAGAATAAAGGAGGAATAAAGAAAGAAGAATGAAAGAAAGAAGAAAGAAGGAAGAAGAAAGAAAGAAGAAAGAAAGAAGAAAGAAAAAAAGAAGAAAGAAGAAAGAAAGAAGAAAGAAAGAAGAAAGAAAAAAGAAGAAAGAAGAAAGAAAGAAGAAAGAAAGAAAGAAAGAAGAAAGAAAGAAGAAAGAAAGAAGAAAGAAAAAAAGAAGAAAGAAGAAAGAAAGAAGAAAGAAAGAAGAAAGAAAGAAGAAAGAAAGAGGAAAGAAAGAAAGAAAGAAAGAAGAAAGAAAGAAGAAATACAGAAAGAAGAAAGAAGAAAGAAAGAAGAAAGAAATAAGAAAGAAAGAAGAAAGAAAGAAGAAAGAAAGAGGAAAGAAAGAAAGAAGAAAGAAAGAAGAAAGAAAGAAGAATGAAAGAAAGAAGAAAGAAGGAAGAAGAAAGAAAGAAGAAAGGAAGAAGAAAAAAGAAGTAAGAAAGAAAGAAGTAAGAAAGAAGTAAGAAAGAAGAAAGAAAGAAGAAAGAAAGAAGAAAGAAAGAAAGAAGAAATAATGAAGAAAGAAAGAAAGTTGAAAGAAAGAAGAAAGAAAGAAGAAAAAGAAAGAAGAAAGAAAAAAAGAAGAAAGAAAGAAGAAAGAAAGAAGAAAGAAGAAATAATGAAGAAAGAAAGAAAGAAAGAAAGAAAGAAGAAAGAAAAGAAAGAAAGAAAGAAAGAAGAAAGAAAGAAAGAAGAAAGAAAGAAAGAAGAAAGAAAGAAACAAAGAAGAAAGGAAGAAAAAGGAAGAAGAAAGAAAGAAGAAAGAAAGAAAGAAAGAAGAAAGAAAGAAGAAAGAAAGAAAGAAGAAAGAAGAAAGGAAGAAAGAAGAAAGAAAGAAAGAAGAAAGAAAGAAAGAAGTAAGAAAGAAAGAAGAAAGAAGAAAGAAAGAAAGAAAGAAGAAGAAAGAAGAAAGAAGAAAGAAAGAAAGACGAAAGAAAGAAGAAAGAAAGAAAGTAGAAAGAAAGAAGAAATAAAGAAGAAAGAAAGAAGAAAGAAAGAAGTAAGTAAGAAGAAAGAAAGAAGAAAGAAAGAAAGAAGAAAGAAAGAAGAAAGAAAGAAGTAAGAAAGAATAAAGAAAGATGAAAGAAAGAAGTAAGAAAGAAGAAAGAAAGAAGAAAGAAAGAAGAAAGAAAGAAGAAAGAAAGAAGTAAGAAAGAAGAAAGAAAGAAGAAAGAAAGAAGAAAGAAAGAAGAAAGAAAGAAGAAAGAAAGAAAGAAAGTAGAAAGAAAGAAGAAAGAAAGAAGAAAGAAAGAAGAAAGAAAGAAAGAAAGAAAGAAGAAAGAAAGAAAGAAGAACGAAAGAAAGAAGAAAGAAGAAAGAAAGAAGAAAGAAAGAAGAAAGAAAGAAGTAAGAAAGAAAGAAGAAAGAAAGAAAGAAGTAAGAAAGAAGAAAGAAAGAAGAAAGAAATAAGAAAGAAAGAAGAAAGAAATAAAGAAAGAAGAAAGAAAGAAGAAAGAAACAAGAAAGAAAGAAAGAAGAAAGAAAGAATAAAGAAAGAATAAAGAAAGAAGAATGAAAGAAAGAAGAAAGAAGGAAGAAGAAAGAAAGAAGAAAGGAAGAAGAAAGAAAGAGGAAAGAAAGAACAAAGAAAGAAGAAAGTAAGAAAGAAGAAAGAATGAAGAAAGAAAGAAGAATGAAAGAAGAAAGAAAGAAAGAAGAAACAAGAAAGAAAGAAGAAAGAAAGAAGAAAGAAAGAAGAAAGAAAAAAAGAAGAAAGAAAGAAGAAATAATGAAGAAAGAAAGAAAGTAGAAAGAAAGAAGAAAGAAAGAAGAAAGAAAGAAGTAAGAAAGAAAGAAGAATGAAAGAAAGAAGAAAGAAAGAAGAAAGAATGAAGAAAAAAAATAAGTAACAAAAAGTAAGAAACAAGTAAGAAAGAAGAAAGAAAGAAGAAAGAAAGAAGAAAGAAAGAAGAAAGGAAGAAGAAAGAAAGTTAGAAGAAAGAAAGAAGAAAGAAAGAAGAAAGAAAGAAGAAAGAAAGAAGAAAGAAAGAAGGAAATAAAGGAGAAAGAAAGAAAGAAGAAAGAAAGAAGACTGAAAGAAGAAAGAAAGAAGGAAATAAAGGAGAAAGAAAGAAAGAAGAAAGAAAGAAGAAAGAAAGAAGAAAGAAAGAAGAAAGAAAGAAGTAAGAAAGAAGTAAGAAAGAAGAAAGAAAGAAGAAAGAAAGAAGAAAGAAAGAAGAAAGAAAGAAAGAAGTAAGTAAGAAGAAAGAAAGAAGAAAGTAAGAAAGAAGAAAGAAAGAAGAAAGAAGAAAGAAAGAAAGAAGTAAGAAGGGAAGAAGTAAGAAAGAAGAAAGAAAGAAGAAAGAAAGAAGTAAGAAAGAAGAAAGAAAGAAGAAAGAAAGAAGAAAGAAAGAAGAAAGAAAGAAAGAAGAAAGAAAGAAGAAAGGAAGAAGAAAGAAAGAAGTAAGAAGGGAAGAAGTAAGAAAGAAGAAAGAAAGAAGAAAGAAAGAAGTAAGAAAGAAGAAAGAAAGAAGAAAGAAAGAAGAAAGTAAGAAAGAAGAAAGAAAGAAGAAAGAAAGAAGAGAGAAAGAAAGAATGAAGAAAGAAAGAGGAAAGAAAGAAGAAAGAAAGAAGAAAGAAAGAGGAAAGAAAGAAGAAAGAAAGAAGAAAGAAAGAAGAAAGAAAAAAAGAAGAAAGAAGAAAGAAAGAAGAAAGAAAAAAGAAAAGAAGAAAGAAAGAAGAAAGTAAGAAAGAAGAAAGAAAGAAGAAAGAAGAAAGAAAGAAGAAAGAAGAAAGAAAGAAGAAAGAGGAAAGAAAGAAGAAACAAAGAAGAAAGAAAGAAGAAAGAAAGAGGAAAGAAAGAAGAAAGAAAGAAGAAAGAAAGAAGAAAGAAAGAGGCAAGAAAGAAGAAAGAAAGAAGAAAGAAAGAAGAAAGAAAGAAGAAAGAAAGAGGAAAGAAAGAAGAAAGAAAGAAGAAAGTAAGGAAGAAGAAAGAAAGAAGAAAGAAAGAAGAATGAAAGAAGAAAGAAAGAAAGACGAAACAAGAAAGAAAGAAGAAAGAAAGAATAAAGAAAGAAGAAAGAAAAAAAGAAGAAAGAAAGAAGAAAGAAAGAAGAAAGAAAGAAGAAATAATGAAGAAAGAAAGAAAGTAGAAAGTAAGAAGAAAGAAAGAAGAAAGAAAGAAGTAAGAAAGAAAGAAGAAAGAAGAAAGAAAGAAGAAAGAAAGAGAATGGAAAGAAGTAAAAAAGAAGAAAGAAAGAAGAAAGAAAGAAGAAAGAAGAAAGAAAGAAGTAAGAAAGAAAGAAGAAAGAAAGATGAAAGAAAGAAGAAAGAAAGAAAGAATAAAGGAGGAATAAAGAAAGAAGAATGAAAGAAAGAAGAAAGAAGGAAGAAGAAAGAAAGAAGAAAGAAAGAAGAAAGAAAAAAAAGAAGAAAGAAGAAAGAAAGAAGAAAGAAAGAAGAAAGAAAAAAAGAAGAAAGAAGAAAGAAAGAAGAAAGAAAGAAAGAAAGAAGAAAGAAAGAAGAAAGAAAGAAGAAAGAAAAAAAGAAGAAAGAAGAAAGAAAGAAGAAAGAAAGAAGAAAGAAAGAAGAAAGAAAGAGGAAAGAAAGAAAGAAAGAAAGAAGAAAGAAAGAAGAAATACAGAAAGAAGAAAGAAGAAAGAAAGAAGAAAGAAATAAGAAAGAAAGAAGAAAGAAAGAAGAAAGAAAGAGGAAAGAAAGAAAGAAGAAAGAAAGAAGAAAGAAAGAAGAATGAAAGAAAGAAGAAAGAAGGAAGAAGAAAGAAAGAAGAAAGGAAGAAGAAAAAAGAAGTAAGAAAGAAAGAAGTAAGAAAGAAGTAAGAAAGAAGAAAGAAAGAAGAAAGAAAGAAGAAAGAAAGAAAGAAGAAATAATGAAGAAAGAAAGAAAGTTGAAAGAAAGAAGAAAGAAAGAAGAAAGAAAGAAGAAAGAAAAAAAGAAGAAAGAAAGAAGAAAGAAAGAAGAAAGAAGAAATAATGAAGAAAGAAAGAAAGAAAGAAAGAAAGAAGAAAGAAAGAAGAAAGAAAGAAAGAAGAAAGAAAGAAAGAAGAAAGAAAGAAAGAAGAAAGAAAGAAACAAAGAAGAAAGGAAGAAAAAAGGAAGAAGAAAGAAAGAAGAAAGAAAGAAAGAAAGAAGAAAGAAAGAAGAAAGAAAGAAAGAAGAAAGAAGAAAGGAAGAAAGAAGAAAGAAAGAAAGAAGAAAGAAAGAAAGAAGTAAGAAAGAAAGAAGAAAGAAGAAAGAAAGAAAGAAAGAAGAAAGAAAGAAAGAAGAAAGAAAGAAAGAAAGACGAAAGAAAGAAGAAAGAAAGAAAGTAGAAAGAAAGAAGAAATAAAGAAGAAAGAAAGAAGAAAGAAAGAAGTAAGTAAGAAGAAAGAAAGAAGAAAGAAAGAAAGAAGAAAGAAAGAAGAAAGAAAGAAGTAAGAAAGAATAAAGAAAGATGAAAGAAAGAAGTAAGAAAGAAGAAAGAAAGAAGAAAGAAAGAAGAAAGAAAGAAGAAAGAAAGAAGTAAGAAAGAAGAAAGAAAGAAGAAAGAAAGAAGAAAGAAAGAAGAAAGAAAGAAGAAAGAAAGAAAGAAAGTAGAAAGAAAGAAGAAAGAAAGAAGAAAGAAAGAAGAAAGAAAGAAAGAAAGAAAGAAGAAAGAAAGAAAGAAGAACGAAAGAAAGAAGAAAGAAGAAAGAAAGAAGAAAGAAAGAAGAAAGAAAGAAGTAAGAAAGAAAGAAGAAAGAAAGAAAGAAGTAAGAAAGAAGAAAGAAAGAAGAAAGAAATAAGAAAGAAAGAAGAAAGAAATAAAGAAAGAAGAAAGAAAGAAGAAAGAAACAAGAAAGAAAGAAAGAAGAAAGAAAGAATAAAGAAAGAATAAAGAAAGAAGAATGAAAGAAAGAAGAAAGAAGGAAGAAGAAAGAAAGAAGAAAGGAAGAAGAAAGAAAGAGGAAAGAAAGAACAAAGAAAGAAGAAAGTAAGAAAGAAGAAAGAATGAAGAAAGAAAGAAGAATGAAAGAAGAAAGAAAGAAAGAAGAAACAAGAAAGAAAGAAGAAAGAAAGAAGAAAGAAAGAAGAAAGAAAAAAAGAAGAAAGAAAGAAGAAATAATGAAGAAAGAAAGAAAGTAGAAAGAAAGAAGAAAGAAAGAAGAAAGAAAGAAAGAAGTAAGAAAGAAAGAAGAATGAAAGAAAGAAGAAAGAAAGAAGAAAGAATGAAGAAAAAAAATAAGTAACAAAAAGTAAGAAACAAGTAAGAAAGAAGAAAGAAAGAAGAAAGAAAGAAGAAAGAAAGAAGAAAGGAAGAAGAAAGAAAGTTAGAAGAAAGAAAGAAGAAAGAAAGAAGAAAGAAAGAAGAAAGAAAGAAGAAAGAAAGAAGGAAATAAAGGAGAAAGAAAGAAAGAAGAAAGAAAGAAGACTGAAAGAAGAAAGAAAGAAGGAAATAAAGGAGAAAGAAAGAAAGAAGAAAGAAAGAAGAAAGAAAGAAGAAAGAAAGAAGAAAGAAAGAAGTAAGAAAGAAGTAAGAAAGAAGAAAGAAAGAAGAAAGAAAGAAGAAAGAAAGAAGAAAGAAAGAAAGAAGTAAGTAAGAAGAAAGAAAGAAGAAAGTAAGAAAGAAGAAAGAAAGAAGAAAGAAGAAAGAAAGAAAGAAGTAAGAAGGGAAGAAGTAAGAAAGAAGAAAGAAAGAAGAAAGAAAGAAGTAAGAAAGAAGAAAGAAAGAAGAAAGAAAGAAGAAAGAAAGAAGAAAGAAAGAAAGAAGAAAGAAAGAAGAAAGGAAGAAGAAAGAAAGAAGTAAGAAGGGAAGAAGTAAGAAAGAAGAAAGAAAGAAGAAAGAAAGAAGTAAGAAAGAAGAAAGAAAGAAGAAAGAAAGAAGAAAGTAAGAAAGAAGAAAGAAAGAAGAAAGAAAGAAGAGAGAAAGAAAGAATGAAGAAAGAAAGAGGAAAGAAAGAAGAAAGAAAGAAGAAAGAAAGAGGAAAGAAAGAAGAAAGAAAGAAGAAAGAAAGAAGAAAGAAAAAAAGAAGAAAGAAGAAAGAAAGAAGAAAGAAAAAAGAAAGAAGAAAGAAAGAAGAAGGAAAGAAGAAAGAAAGAGGAAAGAAAGAAGAAAGAAAGAAGAAAGAAAGAAGTAAGAAAGAAGAAAGAAAGAAGAAAGTAAAAAAGAAGAAAGAAAGAAAGAAGAAAGAAAGAAGAAAGAAAGAAGAAAGAAAGAAAGAAAGAAGAAAGAAAGACGAAAGAAAGAAAGAAGTAAGAAAGAATAAAGAAAGATGAAAGAAAGAAGTAAGAAAGAAGAAAGAAAGAAGAAAGAAAGAAGAAAGAAAGAAGAAAGAAAGAAGTAAGAAAGAAGAAAGAAAGAAGAAAGAAAGAAGAAAGAAAGAAGAAAGAAAGAAGAAAGAAAGAAAGAAAGAAGAAAGAAAGAAGAAAGAAAGAAGAAAGCAAGAAGAAAGAAAGAAAGAAAGAAAGAAGAAAGAAAGAAAGAAGAACGAAAGAAAGAAGAAAGAAGAAAGAAAGAAGAAAGAAAGAAGAAAGAAAGAAGTAAGAAAGAAAGAAGAAAGAAAGAAAGAAGTAAGAAAGAAGAAAGAAAGAAGAAAGAAATAAGAAAGAAAGAAGAAAGAAATAAAGAAAGAAGAAAGAAAGAAGAAAGAAACAAGAAAGAAAGAAAGAAGAAAGAAAGAATAAAGAAAGAATAAAGAAAGAAGAATGAAAGAAAGAAGAAAGAAGGAAGAAGAAAGAAAGAAGAAAGGAAGAAGAAAGAAAGAGGAAAGAAAGAACAAAGAAAGAAGAAAGTAAGAAAGAAGAAAGAATGAAGAAAGAAAGAAGAATGAAAGAAGAAAGAAAGAAAGAAGAAACAAGAAAGAAAGAAGAAAGAAAGAAGAAAGAAAGAAGAAAGAAAAAAAGAAGAAAGAAAGAAGAAATAATGAAGAAAGAAAGAAAGTAGAAAGAAAGAAGAAAGAAAGAAGAAAGAAAGAAAGAAGTAAGAAAGAAAGAAGAATGAAAGAAAGAAGAAAGAAAGAAGAAAGAATGAAGAAAAAAAATAAGTAACAAAAAGTAAGAAACAAGTAAGAAAGAAGTAAGAAAGAAGAAAGAAAGAAGAAAGAAAGAAGAAAGAAAGAAGAAAGGAAGAAGAAAGAAAGTTAGAAGAAAGAAAGAAGAAAGAAAGAAGAAAGAAAGAAGAAAGAAAGAAGAAAGAAAGAAGGAAATAAAGGAGAAAGAAAGAAAGAAGAAAGAAAGAAGACTGAAAGAAGAAAGAAAGAAGAAAGAAAGAAGTAAGAAAGAAGTAAGAAAGAAGAAAGAAAGAAGAAAGAAAGAAGAAAGAAAGAAGAAAGTAAGAAAGAAGTAAGAAAGAAGAAAGAAAGAAGAAAGTAAGAAAGAAGAAAGAAAGAAGAAAGAAGAAAGAAAGAAAGAAGTAAGAAGGGAAGAAGTAAGAAAGAAGAAAGAAAGAAGAAAGAAAGAAGTAAGAAAGAAGAAAGAAAGAAGAAAGAAAGAAGAAAGAAAGAAGAAAGAAAGAAAGAAGAAAGAAAGAAGAAAGGAAGAAGAAAGAAAGAAGTAAGAAGGGAAGAAGTAAGAAAGAAGAAAGATAGAAGAAAGAAAGAAGTAAGAAAGAAGAAAGAAAGAAGAAAGAAAGAAGAAAGTAAGAAAGAAGAAAGAAAGAAGAAAGAAAGAAGAGAGAAAGAAAGAATGAAGAAAGAAAGAGGAAAGAAAGAAGAAAGAAAGAAGAAAGAAAGAGGAAAGAAAGAAGAAAGAAAGAAGAAAGAAAAAAGAAGAAAGAAGAAAGAAAGAAGAAAGAAAAAAGAAAGAAGAAAGAAAGAAGAAGGAAAGAAGAAAGAAAGAGGAAAGAAAGAAGAAAGAAAGAAGAAAGAAAGAAGTAAGAAAGAAGAAAGAAAGAAGAAAGTAAGAAAGAAGAAAGAAAGAAAGAAGAAAGAAAGAAGAAAGAAAGAATAAAGAAAGAAAGAAAGAAGAAAGAAATAAGAAAGAAAGAATAAAGAAAGAAGAATGAAAGAAAGAAGAAAGAAGGAAGAAGAAAGAAAAAAGAAAGAAGAAAGAAAGAAGAAAGAAAGAAGAAAGAAAGAAGAAAGAAAGAAAGAAGAAAGAAAGAAAGAAGAAAGAAAGAAGAAAGAAAGAATAAAGAAAGAAGAATGAAAGAAAGAAGAAAGAAGGAAGAAGAAAGAAAGAAGAAAGAAGACAGAAAGAAGAAAGAAAGAAGAAAGAAAGAAAGAAAGAAAGAAGAAAGAAAGAAGAAAGAAAGAAAGAATAAAGAAAGAATAAAGAAAGAAGAATGAAAGAAAGAAGAAAGAAGGAAGAAGAAAGAAAGAAGAAAGGAAGAAGAAAGAAAGAACTAAGAAAGAAAGAAGAAAGAAGAAAGAAGAAAGAAGAAAGAAGAAAGAAAGAAGAAAGAAAAAAAGAAGAAAGAAGAAAGAAAGAAGAAAGAAAGAAAGAATGAAGAAAGAAAGAAGAAAGAAAGAAGAAAGAAAAAAAGAAGAAAGAAGAGAGAAAGAAGAAAGAAAGAAGAAAGAAAGAGGAAAGAAAGTAGAAAGAAAGAAGAAAGAAAGAAGAAAGAAAAAAAGAAGAAAGAAGAATGAAAGAAGAAAGAAAGAAGAAAGAAAGAAGATAGAAAGAAGAAAGAAAGAAGAAAGAAAGAGGAAAGAAAGAAGAAAAAAAGAAGAAAGAAAGAGGAAAGAAAGAAGAAACAAAGAAGAAAGAAAGAAGTAAGAAAGAGGATGGAAAGAAGTAAGAAAGAAGAAAGAAAGAAGTAAGAAAGAAGAAAGAAAGAAGAAAGCAAGAAAAAAGAAAGAAAGAAGAAAGAAAGAAGAAATAAAGAAGAAAGAAAGAAAGAAGAAAGAAGAAAGAAAGAAGAAAGAAAGAGGAAAGAAAGAAGAAAGAAAAAAGAAAGAAAGAAGTAAGAAAGAGAATGGAAAGAAGTAAAAAACAAGAAAGAAAGAAGTAAGAAAGAAGAAAGAAAGAGAATGGAAAGATGTAAAAAAGAAGAAAGAAAGAATTAAGAAAGAAGAAAGAAAGAAGAAAGAAAGAGGAAAGAATGAAGAAAGAAAGAAGAAAGAAAGAAGAAAGAAAGAGGAAAGAAAGAAGAAAAAAAGAAGAAAGAAAGAAGTAAGAAAGAGGATGGAAAGAAGTCAGAAAGAAGAAAGAAAGAAGAAAGAGGAAAGAAAGAAGAAAGAAAGAAGAAAGAAAGAAGAAAGAAAAAAGAAGAAAGAAGAAAGAAAGAAGAAAGAAAGAAGAAAGAAAGAAGAAGAAAGAAGAAGATAGAAAGAGGAAAGAAAGAAGAAAGAAAGAAGAAAGAAAGAAGAAAGAAAGAAGAAAGAAAGAAGAAAGAAAGAGGAAAGAATGAAGAAAGAAAGAAGTTATAAAGAAGAAAGAAAGAAGAAAGTAAGAAAGAAGAAAGAAAGAAGAAAGAAAGATGAAAGAAAGAAGAAAGAAAGAAGAAAGAAAGAAAGAAAGAAGAAAGAAAGAAGAAAAAAAGAATAAAGAAAGAAGAATGAAAGAAAGAAGAAAGAAAGAAGAAAGAAAGAAGACAGAAAGAAGAAAGAAATAAGAAAGAAAGAAGAAAGAAATAAGAAAGAAAGAAAGAAAGAAAGAAAGAAGAAAGAAAGAAGAAAGAAAGAAGAAAGAAAGAAGAAAGAAAGAAAGAAAGAAGAAAGAAGAAAGAAAGAAGAAAGGAAGAAGAAAGAAAGAAGAAAAAAAGAAAGAAGAAAGAAAAAAAAGAAGAAAGAAAGAAGAAATAAATAAGAAAGAAAGAAAGAAAGAAGAAAGGAAGAAGAAAGAAAGAAGAAAGAAAGAAGAAAGAAAGAAGTAAGAAAGAAGAAAGAAAGAAGTAAGAAAGAAGAAAGAAAGAAAGAAGAAAGAAAGAAGAAAGAAAGAAGAAAGAGGGAAAAAAGAATGAAAGAAGAAAGAAAGAAGTAAGAAAGAAGAAAGAAAGAAGAATGAAAGAAAGAAGAAAGAAAGAAGAAAGAAAGAAAGAAGAAAGAAGAAAGAAAGAAGAAAGTAAGAAGAAAGAAAGAAGAAAGAAAGAAGTTAGAAAAATTAAGAAAGAAGTAAGAAAGAAAGTAAGAAGAAGGAAAGAAGAAAGAAAGAAAGAAGAAAGAAAGAAGAAAGAAAGAAGAAAGAAAGAAGAAAGAAAGAAAGAAGAAAGAAAGAAGAAATAAAGAAAGAAGAAAGAAAGAAGTAAGAAAGAAGTATGAAGGAAAGAAAGAAGAAAGAAAGAAGAAAGAAGAAAGAAAGAAGAAAGAAGGAAAGAAGAAAAGAAGAACGAAGGAAGAAAGAAAGAAGAAAGAAAGAAGAAAGAAAGAAGAAAGAAAGAAAGAAGAAAGAAAGAAGAAATAAAGAAAGAAGAAAGAAAGAAGTAAGAAAGAAGTATGAAGGAAAGAAAGAAGAAAGAAAGAAGAAATAAGAAAGAAAGAAGAAAGAAGGAAAGAAGAAAGAAGAACGAAGAAAGAAAGAAGAAAGAAAGTAGAAAGAAAAATAAAGAAAGAAAGAAGAGAGAAAGAAGAAAGAAAGAAAGAAGAAAGAAAGAAGAAAGAAAGAAGAAAGAAAGAAAGAAGAAACAAGGAAAGATTTAAGAAAGAAGTAAGAAAGAAAGAAGAAAGAAAGAAGAAAGAAAGAAGAAAGAAAAAAAGAAGAAAGAAATAAGAAAGAAAGAAGAAAGAAAGAAGAAATAATGAAGAAAGAAAGAAAGTAGAAAGAAAGAATAAAGAAAGAAGTAAGAAAGAAAGATGAATGAAAGAAAGAAGAAAGAAAGAAGAAAGAATGAAGAAAAAAAATAAGTAACAAAATGTAAGAAACAAGTAAGAAAGAAGTAAGAAAGAAGAAAGAAAGAAGAAAGAAAGAAGAAAGAAAGAAGAAAGGAAGAAGAAAGAAAGAAAGAAGAAAGAAAGCAGAAAGAAAGAAGAAAGAAAGAAGGAAAAAATAAGAAAGAAAGAAAGAAGAAAGAAAGAAGAAAGAAACAAGAAAGGAAGAAAGAATTAAGAAAGAAGGAAGAAAGAAATAATAAAGAAAGAAAGAAGAATGAAAGAAGAAAGAAAGAAGAAAGAAAGAAGGAAGAAAGAAAGAAGAAATAAATAATAAATAAAGAAAGAAGAATGAAAGAAGAAAGAAAGAAGAATGAAAGAAGAAAGAAAAAAATAAGAAAGAAATAATAAAGAAAGAAAGAAGAATGAAAGAAGAAAGAAGAAAGAAAGAAGGAAGAAAGAAAGAAGAAAGAAAGAAGAAAGTAAGAAAGAAGAAAGAAAGAAGAAAGAAAGAAGAAAGAAAGAAAGAAGAACGAAAGAAAGAAGAAAGAAGAAAGAAAGAAGAAAGAAAGAAGAAAGAAAGAAGTAAGAAAGAAGAAAGAAAGAAAGAAGTAAGAAAGAAGAAAGAAAGAAGAAAGAAATAAGAAAGAAAGAAGAAAGAAATAAAGAAAGAAGAAAGAAAGAAGAAAGAAACAAGAAAGAAAGAAAGAAGAAAGAAAGAATAAAGAAAGAATAAAGAAAGAAGAATGAAAGAAAGAAGAAAGAAGGAAGAAGAAAGAAAGAAGAAAGGAAGAAGAAAGAAAGAGGAAAGAAAGAACAAAGAAAGAAGAAAGTAAGAAAGAAGAAAGAATGAAGAAAGAAAGAAGAATGAAAGAAGAAAGAAAGAAAGAAGAAACAAGAAAGAAAGAAGAAAGAAAGAAGAAAGAAAGAAGAAAGAAAAAAAGAAGAAAGAAAGAAGAAATAATGAAGAAAGAAAGAAAGTAGAAAGAAAGAAGAAAGAAAGAAGAAAGAAAGAAAGAAGTAAGAAAGAAAGAAGAATGAAAGAAAGAAGAAAGAAAGAAGAAAGAATGAAGAAAAAAAATAAGTAACAAAAAGTAAGAAACAAGTAAGAAAGA
This sequence comes from Columba livia, assembly GCF_036013475.1. NCBI lineage: Eukaryota > Metazoa > Chordata > Aves > Columbiformes > Columbidae > Columba > Columba livia. The sequence goes on from NW_027043767.1 coordinate 29,690, forward strand.
AGTAAGAAAGGAGAAAGAAAGAAGAAAGAAAGAAGAAAGAAAGAAGAAAGGAAGAAGAAAGAAAGTTAGAAGAAAGAAAGAAGAAAGAAAGAAGAAAGAAAGAAGAAAGAAAGAAGAAAGAAAGAAGAATGAAAGAAGAAAGAAAGAAGGAAATAAAGGAGAAAGAAAGAAAGAAGAAAGAAAGAAGACTGAAAGAAGAAAGAAAGAAGGAAATAAAGGAGAAAGAAAGAAAGAAGAAAGAAAGAAGTAAGAAAGAAGTAAGAAAGAAGAAAGAAAGAAGTAAGAAAGAAGTAAGAAAGAAGAAAGAAAGAAGAAAGAAAGAAGAAAGAAAGAAGAAAGAAAGAAAGAAGTAAGAAAGAAGAAAGAAAGAAGAAAGAAAGAAGAAAGAAAGAAGAAAGAAAGAAAGAAGTAAGAAAGAAGTAAAAAAGAAGAAAGAAAGAAGAAAGAAAGAAGAAAGAAACAAAGAAAGAAGAAAGAAAGAAGAAAGAAAGAAGAAAGAAAGAAAGAAGAAAGAAAGAATAAAGAAAGAATAAAGAAAGAAGAATGAAAGAAAGAAGAAAGAAGGAAGAAGAAAGAAAGAAGAAAGGAAGAAGAAAGAAAGAAGTAAGAAAGAAAGAAGTAAGAAAGAAGTAAGAATGAATAAAGAAAGAAGTAAGAAAGAAGAAAGGAAAAAAAAAGAAGAAAGAAAGAAGAAAGTAAGAAAGAAGAAAGAAAGAAGAAAGAAGAAAGAAAGAAGAAAGAAGAAAGAAAGAAGAAAGAGGAAAGAAAGAAGAAACAAAGAAGAAAGAAAGAAGAAAGAAAGAGGAAAGAAAGAAGAAAGAAAGAAGAAAGAAAGAAGAAAGAAAGAGGCAAGAAAGAAGAAAGAAAGAAGAAAGAAAGAAGAAAGAAAGAAGAAAGAAAGAGGAAAGAAAGAAGAAAGAAAGAAGAAAGTAAGGAAGAAGAAAGAAAGAAGAAAGAAAGAAGAATGAAAGAAGAAAGAAAGAAAGACGAAACAAGAAAGAAAGAAGAAAGAAAGAATAAAGAAAGAAGAAAGAAAAAAGAAGAAAGAAAGAAGAAAGAAAGAAGAAAGAAAGAAGAAATAATGAAGAAAGAAAGAAAGTAGAAAGTAAGAAGAAAGAAAGAAGAAAGAAAGAAGTAAGAAAGAAAGAAGAAAGAAGAAAGAAAGAAGAAAGAAAGAGAATGGAAAGAAGTAAAAAAGAAGAAAGAAAGAAGTAAGAAAGAAGAAAGAAAGAAGAAAGTAAGAAAGAAGAAAGAAAGAAGAAAGAAAGAAGAATGAAAGAAGAAAGAAAGAAAGACGAAACAAGAAAGAAAGAAGAAAGAAAGAAGAAAGAAGAAAGAAAGAAGTAAGAAAGAAAGAAGAAAGAAAGATGAAAGAAAGAAGAAAGAAAGAAAGAATAAAGGAGGAATAAAGAAAGAAGAATGAAAGAAAGAAGAAAGAAGGAAGAAGAAAGAAAGAAGAAAGAAAGAAGAAAGAAAAAAAAGAAGAAAGAAGAAAGAAAGAAGAAAGAAAGAAGAAAGAAAAAAAGAAGAAAGAAGAAAGAAAGAAGAAAGAAAGAAAGAAAGAAGAAAGAAAGAAGAAAGAAAGAAGAAAGAAAAAAAGAAGAAAGAAGAAAGAAAGAAGAAAGAAAGAAGAAAGAAAGAAGAAAGAAAGAGGAAAGAAAGAAAGAAAGAAAGAAGAAAGAAAGAAGAAATACAGAAAGAAGAAAGAAGAAAGAAAGAAGAAAGAAATAAGAAAGAAAGAAGAAAGAAAGAAGAAAGAAAGAGGAAAGAAAGAAAGAAGAAAGAAAGAAGAAAGAAAGAAGAATGAAAGAAAGAAGAAAGAAGGAAGAAGAAAGAAGAAAGAAGAAGAAAAAAGAAGTAAGAAAGAAAGAAGTAAGAAAGAAGTCAAGAAAGAAGAAAGAAAGAAGAAAGAAAGAAGAAAGAAAGAAAGAAGAAATAATGAAGAAAGAAAGAAAGTTGAAAGAAAGAAGAAAGAAAGAAGAAAGAAAGAAGAAAGAAAAAAAGAAGAAAGAAAGAAGAAAGAAAGAAGAAAGAAGAAATAATGAAGAAAGAAAGAAAGAAAGAAAGAAAGAAGAAAGAAAGAAGAAAGAAAGAAAGAAGAAAGAAAGAAAGAAGAAAGAAAGAAAGAAGAAAGAAAGAAACAAAGAAGAAAGGAAGAAAAAAGGAAGAAGAAAGAAAGAAGAAAGAAAGAAAGAAAGAGAAAGAAAGAAGAAAGAAAGAAAGAAGAAAGAAGAAAGGAAGAAAGAAGAAAGAAAGAAAGAAGAAAGAAAGAAGAAAGAAAGAAGAAAGAAAGAAGAAATAATGAAGAAAGAAAGAAGAAAGAAAGAAAGTAGAAAGAAAGAAGAAAGAAAGAAGAAAGAAAGAAAGAAGTAGAAAGAAAGAAGAAAGAAGAAAGAAAGAAAGAAAGAAGAAAGAAAGAAAGAAGAAAGAAAGAAAGAAAGACGAAGGAAGAAGAAAGAAAGAAAGTAGAAAGAAAGAAGAAATAAAGAAGAAAGAAAGAAGAAAGAAAGAAGTAAGTAAGAAGAAAGAAAGAAGAAAGAAAGAAAGAAGAAAGAAAGAAGAAAGAAAGAAGTAAGAAAGAAGAAAGAAAGAAGAAAGAAAGAAAGAAAGAAGAAAGAAAGAAGAAAGAAAGAAAGAAGTAAGAAAGAATAAAGAAAGATGAAAGAAAGAAGTAAGAAAGAAGAAAGAAAGAAGAAAGAAAGAAGAAAGAAAGAAGAAAGAAAGAAGTAAGAAAGAAGAAAGAAAGAAGAAAGAAAGAAGAAAGAAAGAAGAAAAAAAGAAGAAAGAAAGAAAGAAAGAAGAAAGAAAGAAGAAAGAAAGAAGAAAGAAAGAAGAAAGAAAGAAAGAAAGAAAGAAGAAAGAAAGAAAGAAGAACGAAAGAAAGAAGAAAGAAGAAAGAAAGAAGAAAGAAAGAAGAAAGAAAGAAGAAAGAAAGAAGTAAGAAAGAAAGAAGAAAGAAAGAAAGAAGTAAGAAAGAAGAAAGAAAGAAGAAAGAAATAAGAGAGAAAGAAGAAAGAAATAAAGAAAGAAGAAAGAAAGAAGAAAGAAACAAGAAAGAAAGAAAGAAGAAAGAAAGAATAAAGAAAGAATAAAGAAAGAAGAATGAAAGAAAGAAGAAAGAAGGAAGAAGAAAGAAAGAAGAAAGGAAGAAGAAAGAAAGAGGAAAGAAAGAACAAAGAAAGAAGAAAGTAAGAAAGAAGAAAGAATGAAGAAAGAAAGAAGAATGAAAGAAGAAAGAAAGAAAGAAGAAACAAGAAAGAAAGAAGAAAGAAAGAAGAAAGAAAGAAGAAAGAAAAAAAGAAGAAAGAAAGAAGAAATAATGAAGAAAGAAAGAAGTAGAAAGAAAGAAGAAAGAAAGAAGAAAGAAAGAAAGAAGTAAGAAAGAAAGAAGAATGAAAGAAAGAAGAAAGAAAGAAGAAAGAATGAAGAAAAAAATAAGTAACAAAAAGTAAGAAACAAGTAAGAAAGAAGTAAGAAAGAAGAAAGAAAGAAGAAAGAAAGAAGAAAGAAAGAAGAAAGGAAGAAGAAAGAAAGTTAGAAGAAAGAAAGAAGAAAGAAAGAAGAAAGAAAGAAGAAAGAAAGAAGAAAGAAAGAAGGAAATAAAGGAGAAAGAAAGAAAGAAGAAAGAAAGAAGACTGAAAGAAGAAAGAAAGAAGGAAATAAAGGAGAAAGGAAGAAAGAAGAAAGAAAGAAGAAAGAAAGAAGAAAGAAAGAAGAAAGAAAGAAGTAAGAAAGAAGTAAGAAAGAAGAAAGAAAGAAGAAAGAAAGAAGAAAGAAAGAAGAAAGAAAGAAAGAAGTAAGAAAGAAGAAAGAAAGAAGAAAGAAAGAAGAAAGAAAGAAGAAAGAAAGAAGAAAGAAAGAAAGAAATAAGAAAGAAGAAAAAAAGAAGAAAGAAAGAAGAAAGAAAGAAGAAAGAAACAAAGAAAGAAGAAAGAAAGAAGAAAGAAAGAAGAAAGAAAGAAAGAAGAAAGAAAGAATAAAGAAAGAAGAATGAAAGAAAGAAGAAAGAAGGAAGAAGAAAGAAAGAAGAAAGGAAGAAGAAAGAAAGAAGTAAGAAAGAAAGAAGTAAGAAAGAAGTAAGAATGAATAAAGAAAGAAGTAAGAAATAAGAAAGAAAAAAAAATAAGAAAGAAAGAAGAAAGTAAGGAAGAAGAAAGAAAGAAGAAAGAAGAAAGAAAGAAGAAAGAAGAAAGAAAGAAGAAAGAGGAAAGAAAGAAGAAACAAAGAAGAAAGAAAGAAGAAAGAAAGAGGAAAGAAAGAAGAAAGAAAGAAGAAAGAAAGAAGAAAGAAAGAGGCAAGAAAGAAGAAAGAAAGAAGAAGAAAGAAGAAAGAAAGAAGAAAGAAAGAGGAAAGAAAGAAGAAAGAAAGAAGAAAGTAAGGAAGAAGAAAGAAAGAAGAAAGAAAGAAGAATGAAAGAAGAAAGAAGAAAGACGAAACAAGAAAGAAAGAAGAAAGAAAGAATAAAGAAAGAAGAAAGAAAAAAAGAAGAAAGAAAGAAGAAAGAAAGAAGAAATAATGAAGAAAGAAAGTAGAAAGTAAGAAGAAAGAAAGAAGAAAGAAAGAAGTAAGAAAGAAAGAAGAAAGAAGAAAGAAAGAAGAAGAAAGAGAATGGAAAGAAGTAAAAAAGAAGAAAGAAAGAAGTAAGAAAGAAGAAAGAAAGAAGAAAGTAAGAAAGAAGAAAGAAAGAAGAAAGAAAGAAGAATGAAAGAAGAAAGAAAGAAAGACGAAACAAGAAAGAAAGAAGAGAGAAAGAAGAAAGAAGAAAGAAAGAAGTAAGAAAGAAAGAAGAAAGAAAGATGAAAGAAAGAAGAAAGAAAGAAAGAATAAAGAAAGAATAAAGAAAGAAGAATGAAAGAAAGAAGAAAGAAGTAAGAAGAAAGAAAGAAGAAAGGAAGAAGAAAGAAAAAAAGAAGAAAGAAGAAAGAAAGAAGAAAGAAAAAAAGAAGAAAGAAAAAAAGAAGAAAGAAGAAAGAAAGAAGAAAGAAAGAAAGAAAGAAGAAAGAAAGAAGAAAGAAAGAGGAAAGAAAAAAAAGAAGAAAGAAGAAAGAAAGAAGAAAGAAAGAAGAAAGAAAGAAGAAAGAAAGAGGAAAGAAAGAAAGAAAGAAAGAAGAAAGAAAGAAGAAATACAGAAAGAAGAAAGAAGAAAGAAAGAAGAAAGAAATAAGAAAGAAAGAAGAAAGAAAGAAGAAAGAAAGAGGAAAGAAAGAAAGAAGAAAGAAAGAAGAAAGAAAGAAGAATGAAAGAAAGAAGAAAGAAGGAAGAAGAAAGAAAGAAGAAAGGAAGAAGAAAAAAGAAGTAAGAAAGAAAGAAGTAAGAAAGAAGTAAGAAAGAAGAAAGAAAGAAGAAAGAAAGAAGAAAGAAAGAAAGAAGAAATAATGAAGAAAGAAAGAAAGTTGAAAGAAAGAAGAAAGAAAGAAGAAAGAAAGAAGAAAGAAAGAAGAAAGAAAAAAAGAAGAAAGAAAGAAGAAAGAAAGAAGAAAGAAGAAATAATGAAGAAAGAAAGAAAGTAGAAAGAAAGAAGAAATAAAGAAGAAAGAAAGAAAGAAGAAAGAAAGAAGAAAGAAAGAAGAAAGGAAGAAGAAAGGAAGAAGAAAGAAAGAAGAAAGAAAGAAAGAAAGAAGAAAGAAAGAAGAAAGAAAGAAAGAAGAAAGGAAGAAAGAAGAAAGAAAGAAAGAAGAAAGAAAGAAACAAAGAAGAAAGGAAGAAAAAAGGAAGAAGAAAGAAAGAAGAAAGAAAGAAAGAAAGAAGAAGAAAGAAGAAAGAAAGAAAGAAGAAAGAAGAAAGGAAGAAAGAAGAAAGAAAGAAAGAAGAAAGAAAGAAGAAAGAAAGAAGAAAGAAAGAAGAATAATGAAGAAAGAAAGAAGAAAGAAAGAAAGTAGAAAGAAAGAAGAAAGAAAGAAGAAGAAAGAAAGAAGTAAGAAAGAAAGAAGAAAGAAGAAAGAAAGAAAGAAAGAAGAAAGAAAGAAAGAAGAAAGAAAGAAAGAAAGACGAAAGGAAGAAGAAAGAAAGAAAGTAGAAAGAAAGAAGAAATAAGAAGAAAGAAAGAAGAAAGAAAGAAGTAAGTAAGAAGAAAGAAAGAAGAAAGAAAGAAAGAAGAAAGAAAGAAGAAGAAAGAAGTAAGAAAGAAGAAAGAAAGAAGAAAGAAAGAAGAAAGAAGAAAGAAAGAAGAAAGAAAGAAAGAAGTAAGAAAGAATAAAGAAAGATGAAAGAAAGAAGTAAGAAAGAAGAAAGAAAGAAGAAAGAAAGAAGAAAGAAGAAGAAAGAAAGAAGTAAGAAAGAAGAAAGAAAGAAGAAAGAAAGAAGAAAGAAAGAAGAAAAAAAGAAGAAAGAAAGAAAGAAAGAAGAAAGAAAGAAGAAAGAAAGAAGAAAGAAAGAAGAAAGAAAGAAAGAAAGAAAGAAGAAAGAAAGAAAGAAGAACGAAAGAAAGAAGAAAGAAGAAAGAAAGAAGAAAGAAAGAAGAAAGAAAGAAGAAAGAAAGAAGTAAGAAAGAAAGAAGAAAGAAAGAAAGAAGTAAGAAAGAAGAAAGAAAGAAGAAAGAAATAAGAGAGAAAGAAGAAAGAAATAAAGAAAGAAGAAAGAAAGAAGAAAGAAACAAGAAAGAAAGAAAGAAGAAAGAAAGAATAAAGAAAGATAAAGAAAGAAGAATGAAAGAAAGAAGAAAGAAGGAAGAAGAAAGAAAGAAGAAAGGGAAAGGAAGAAGAAAGAAAGAGGAAAGAAAGAACAAAGAAAGAAGAAAGTAAGAAAGAAGAAAGAATGAAGAAAGAAAGAAGAATGAAAGAAGAAAGAAAGAAAGAAGAAACAAGAAAGAAAGAAGAAAGAAAGAAGAAAGAAAGAAGAAAGAAAAAAAGAAGAAAGAAAGAAGAAATAATGAAGAAAGAAAGAAAGTAGAAAGAAAGAAGAAAGAAAGAAGAAAGAAAGAAAGAAGTAAGAAAGAAAGAAGAATGAAAGAAAGAAGAAAGAAAGAAGAAAGAATGAAGAAAAAAAATAAGTAACAAAAAGTAAGAAACAAGTAAGAAAGAAGTAAGAAAGAAGAAAGAAAGAAGAAAGAAAGAAGAAAGAAAGAAGAAAGGAAGAAGAAAGAAAGTTAGAAGAAAGAAAGAAGAAAGAAAGAAGAAAGAAAGAAGAAAGAAGAAGAAAGAAAGAAGGAAATAAAGGAGAAAGAAAGAAAGAAGAAAGAAAGAAGACTGAAAGAAGAAAGAAAGAAGGAAATAAAGGAGAAAGGAAGAAAGAAGAAAGAAAGAAGAAAGAAAGAAGAAAGAAAGAAGAAGAAAGAAGTAAGAAAGAAGTAAGAAAGAAGAAAGAAAGAAGAAAGAAAGAAGAAAGAAAGAAGAAAGAAAGAAAGAAGTAAGAAAGAAGAAAGAAAGAAGAAAGAAAGAAGAAAGAAAGAAGAAAGAAAGAAGAAAGAAAGAAAGAAATAAGAAAGAAGAAAAAAAGAAGAAAGAAAGAAGAAAGAAAGAAGAAAGAAACAAAGAAAGAAGAAAGAAAGAAGAAAGAAAGAAGAAAGAAAGAAAGAAGAAAGAAAGAATAAAGAAAGAAGAATGAAAGAAAGAAGAAAGAAGGAAGAAGAAAGAAAGAAGAAAGGAAGAAGAAAGAAAGAAGTAAGAAAGAAAGAAGTAAGAAAGAAGTAAGAATGAATAAAGAAAGAAGTAAGAAATAAGAAAGAAAAAAAAAATAAGAAAGAAAGAAGAAAGTAAGGAAGAAGAAAGAAAGAAGAAAGAAGAAAGAAAGAAGAAAGAAGAAAGAAAGAAGAAGAGGAAAGAAAGAAGAAACAAAGAAGAAAGAAAGAAGAAAGAAAGAGGAAAGAAAGAAGAAAGAAAGAAGAAAGAAAGAAGAAAGAAAGAGGCAAGAAAGAAGAAAGAAAGAAGAAAGAAAGAAGAAAGAAAGAAGAAAGAAAGAGGAAAGAAAGAAGAAAGAAAGAAGAAAGTAAGGAAGAAGAAAGAAAGAAGAAAGAAAGAAGATTGAAAGAAGAAAGAAAGAAAGACGAAACAAGAAAGAAAGAAGAAAGAAAGAATAAAGAAAGAAGAAAGAAAAAAAGAAGAAAGAAAGAAGAAAGAAAGAAGAAATAATGAAGAAAGAAAGTAGAAAGTAAGAAGAAAGAAAGAAGAAAGAAAGAAGTAAGAAAGAAAGAAGAAAGAAGAAAGAAAGAAGAAAGAAAGAGAATGGAAAGAAGTAAAAAGAAGAAAGAAAGAAGTAAGAAAGAAGAAAGAAAGAAGAAAGTAAGAAAGAAGAAAGAAAGAAGAAAGAAAGAAGAATGAAAGAAGAAAGAAAGAAAGACGAAACAAGAAAGAAAGAAGAGAGAAAGAAGAAAGAAGAAAGAAAGAAGTAAGAAAGAAAGAAGAAAGAAAGATGAAAGAAAGAAGAAAGAAAGAAAGAATAAAGAAAGAATAAAGAAAGAAGAATGAAAGAAAGAAGAAAGAAGTAAGAAGAAAGAAAGAAGAAAGGAAGAAGAAAGAAAAAAAGAAGAAAGAAGAAAGAAAGAAGAAAGAAAGAAGAAAGAAAAAAAGAAGAAAGAAGAAAGAAAGAAGAAAGAAAGAAAGAAAGAAGAAAGAAAGAAGAAAGAAAGAGGAAAGAAAAAAAGAAGAAAGAAGAAAGAAAGAAGAAAGAAAGAAGAAAGAAAGAAGAAAGAAAGAGGAAAGAAAGAAAGAAAGAAAGAAGAAAGAAAGAAGAAATACAGAAAGAAGAAAGAAGAAAGAAAGAAGAAAGAAATAAGAAAGAAAGAAGAAAGAAAGAAGAAAGAAAGAGGAAAGAAAGAAAGAAGAAAGAAAGAAGAAAGAAAGAAGAATGAAAGAAAGAAGAAAGAAGGAAGAAGAAAGAAAGAAGAAAGGAAGAAGAAAAAAGAAGTAAGAAAGAAAGAAGTAAGAAAGAAGTAAGAAAGAAGAAAGAAAGAAGAAAGAAAGAAGAAAGAAAGAAAGAAGAAATAATGAAGAAAGAAAGAAAGTTGAAAGAAAGAAGAAAGAAAGAAGAAAGAAAGAAGAAAGAAAGAAGAAAGAAAAAAAGAAGAAAGAAAGAAGAAAGAAAGAGGAAAGAAGAAATAATGAAGAAAGAAAGAAAGTAGAAAGAAAGAAGAAATAAAGAAGAAAGAAAGAAAGAAGAAAGAAAGAAGAAAGAAAGAAGAAAGGAAGAAGAAAGGAAGAAGAAAGAAAGAAGAAAGAAAGAAAGAAAGAAGAAAGAAAGAAGAAAGAAAGAAAGAAGAAAGAAGAAAGAAAGAAAGAAGAAAGAAAGAAAGAAGAAAGAAAGAAACAAAGAAGAAAGGAAGAAAAAAGGAAGAAGAAAGAAAGAAGAAAGAAAGAAAGAAAGAAGAAAGAAAGAAGAAAGAA
>NW_027043768.1:0-38849 GCF_036013475.1 Columba livia
AAAGAATGAAGAAAGATGAAAGAAAGAAGTAAGAAAGAAAGAAGAAAGAAAAAGAAAGAAAGAAGGAAGAAAGAAAGGAGAAAGAAAGAAGTAAGAAAGAAAGAAGAAAGAAAGGAGAAAGAAAGAAAGAATAAAGAAAGAAGAAAGAAAGAAGTAAGAAAGAGAGAAGAAAGAAAGAAGAAAGAAATAAAGAAAGAAAGGAGAAAGAAAGAAAAAAAAATGAAAGAAGAAAGGAAAAGAAAGAAGAAGAAAGAAAGAATAAAGAAATATAGAAGAAAGAAGGAAGAATAAAGAAAGAAAGAAGAAAGAAAGAAAGAAGAAAGAATGAAAGAATAAAGAAAGAAGAAAGAAGGAAGTAAGAAAGAAGTAAGAAAGAAGTAAGAAAGAAAGAAGAAACAAATAAGAAAGAAGAAAGAAAGAAGAAAGAAATAAGGAAGAAAGAAAGAAAGTATACTTCTTTCTTACTTCTTTCTTACTTCTCTCTTTCTTCTTTCTTACTTCTTTCTTACTTCTTTCTTTCTTCTTTCTTACTTCTTTCTTACTTCTTTCTTGCTTCTTTATTTCTTCTTTCTTTCTTCTTTCCTCTTTCTTTCTTCTTTCTTTCTTCTTTCTTTCTTCTTTCTTTCTTCTTTCTTTCTTTCTTTCTTCTTTCTTTATTCTTCATTCTTCTTACTTTATTCTTCCTTTCTTCTTCCTTACTTCTTTCTTTCTTCTTTCTTTCTTCTTCCTTTCTTCTTCCTTTCTTATTCCTTTCTCATTTCTTCTTTCTTCTAGCTTTCTTACTTCTTTCTTTCTTACTTCTTTCTTATTTCTTTCTTCTTTCTTCTTTCTTTCTTCTTTATGTCTTCTTTCTTCATTCTTTCCTCTTTCTTACTTCTTTCTTTCTTAATTACTTCTTTCTTCTTTCTTTATTTCTTCTTTCTTTCTTCTTTCTTTCTTTCTTCTTTCTTTCTTCTTTCTCATTTGTTTCTTTCTTCTTTCTTTCTTCTTTCTTTCTTTCTTCTTTCTTTCTTACTTCTTTCTTTCTCCTTTCTTTCTTCTTTATTTCTTCTTTCTTTCTTTTTTCTTTCTTCCTTTCTTCTTTCTTTCTTACTTCTTTCTTCTTTCTTACTTCTTTCGTCTTTCTTGCTACTTTCTTTCTTCTTTCTTTATTCTTCCTTTCTTCTTCCTTTCTTCTTACTTTCTTCCTTCTTTCTTCTTTCTTTCTTCTTTCTTTCTTTCTTCTTTATTTCTTCTTTCTTTCTTCTTTCTTTCTTCATTCTTCCTTTATTCTTACTTCTTTCTTCTTTCTTTCTTTCTTCTTTCCTTCTTCTTTCTTTCTTCTATCTTTCTTTCTTTCTTCTTTCTTTCTTCTTTCTTTCTTCTTTCTTTCTTACTTCTTTCTTACTTCTTTGTTCTTTCTTTCGTTCTTCGTTCTTTCTTTCTTCTTTCTTCTTTCTTTTTTACATCTTTCTTGCTTCTTTCTTATTTCTTTCTTCTTTCTTTCTTCTTTCTTTCATTCTTTCTTCTTTCTTTCTTACTACTTTCTTTCTTCATTCTTTCTTTCTTATTTCTTTCTTCTTTCTTTCTTCGTTCTTACTTTATTCTTTCTTCCTTTCTTCTTCCTTTCTTCTACCTTCCTTCTTTCATTCTTAATTTTTCTTTCTTCTTTCTGTCTTCATTCTTTCTTCTTTCTTTCTTCTGTGTTATTTCTTTCTTCTTTCTTTCTTACTTGTTTCTTTCTTCTTTCTTTCTTCTTTGTTCTTTCCTTCTTCTTTCTTTCTTACTTCTTTCTTACTTTTTTCTTATTTTTTCTTCTTTCTTTCTTCTTTCTTTCTTACTTCTTTCTTTCTTACTTCTTTCTTCTTTCTTTCTTCTTTCTTTCTTCCTTCTTTCTTTCTTTCTTTCTTCTTTCTTTTTTCTTTCTTTCCTCTTTCTCATTTATTTCTTTCTTCTTTCTTTCTTCTTTCTTTCTTTCTTCTTTCTTTCTTTCTTCTTTCTTTCTTCTTTCTTTCTTCTTTCTTTCTTCTTTCTTTCTTACTTCTTTCTTTCTTACTTCTCTATTTCTTCTTTCTTTCTTCTTCCTTTCTTTCTCCCTTCTATCTTCTTTATTTCTTCTTTCTTTCTTCTTTATTGCTTCTTTCTTTCTTACTTTTTTCGAAATTCTTTCTTACTTCTTTCTTTCTTCTTTCTTTCTTCTTGCTTTCTTTTTTTTCTTTCTTTCTTTCTTTCTTTCTTCTTTCTTGTTTTCTTCTTTCTTTCTTCTTTCTCTCTTCTTTCTTTCTTACTTCTTTCTTTCTTCTTTCTTTCTTCTTTCTTTCTTCGTTCTTTCTTTAGTCTTTCTTCTTCCTTCTTCCTTTTTTCTCCCTTTCTTCTTTCTTTCTTACTTCTTTCTTCTTTCTTACTTCTTTCTTCTTCTTTCTTCTTCTTTCTTCTTTCTTTCTTCTTTCTTTCTTCTTTCTTTTTTCTTTCTTTCTTCTTTCTTTCTTCTTACTTTATTCTTGCTTCTTTCTTTATACTTTCTTCTTTCTTTCTTCTTTCTTTCTTCTTTCTTTCTTCTTTCTTTCTTTCTCCTTTCTTTCTTCTTTCTTTCTTCTTTCTTTCCTTCTTCTTTCTTTTTTCTTTCTTCTTTCTTCTTTCTTTATTCTTTCTTTCTTCTTTCTTTCCTCTTTCTTTCTTCTTTCTTTCTTCTTTCTTTCTTCTTTCTTTCTTCTTTCTTTCTTTTTTCATTCCTTCTTCCTTCTTTCTTACTTCTTTCTTTCATTCTTTTTTCTTTCTTTCTTCTTTCTTTCTTAGTACTTTCTTTCTTCTTTCTTACTTTCTTCTTCCTTACTTCTTCCTTCTTACTTCTTCCTTACTTCTTTCTTTCTTCTTTCTTTCTCCCTTCTTTCTTCTTTCTTTCTTCTTTCTTTCTTCTTTCTTTCTTCTTTCTTTCTTCTTTCTTTCTTCTTTCATCTTTCCTTCTTCTATCCTTCTTCTTTCTTTCTTCTTTCTGTCTTCTTTCTTTCTTCTTTCCTTTTTCGTTCTTTCTTTCTTCTTTCTTCTTCCTTTCTTGTTCCTTTCTTCTTGATTTCTTCTTTTTTTCTTACTTCTTTCTTACTCCTTTCTTACTTCTTTCTTTCTTCTTTTTTTCTCCTTTCTTTCTTCTTTCTTTCTTCTTTCTTTCTTTCTTCATTCTTTCTTCTTTCTTTCTTCTTTCTTTCTTCTTTCCTTCTTCTTTCTTCTTTCCTTCTTTTTTCTTTCTTCTTTCTTTCTTCTTTCTTTCTCCTTTCTTTCTTCTTTCTTTCTTTCTTCTTCCTTTCTTCTTTCTTTCTTCTTTTTTTCTTCTTTCTTTCTTCTTTCTTCTTTCTTTCTTCTTTCTTTCTTCTTTCTTTCTTCTTGCTTTCTTTCTTCTTTTTTTCTTCTTTCTTTCTTCTTTCATTATTCTTCCTTTCTTCTTCCTTTCTTCTTTCTTTCTTCTTTCTTTCTTCTTTCTTTCTTCTTTCTTTCTTTCTTCTTTCTTTCTTACTTTTTTCTTTCTTATATCTTTCTTATTTCTTTCTTCTTTCTTCTTTATTTCTTCTTATTTCTTCTTTCTTATTTTTTTCTTCTTTCTTCTTTCTTTCTCCTTTCTCTCTTCTTTCTTTCTTTCTTCTTTCTTACTTCTTTCTTTCTTCTTTCTTCTTTCTTTCTCCTTTCTCTCTTCTTTCTTTCTTTCTTCTTTCTTTCTTCTTCTTCTTTCTTTCTTTTTTCTTTCTTCTTTCTTTCTTTCTTTTTTCTTTGATTCTTTCTTCTTTTTTTCTTCTTTCTTTCTTCATTCTTCCTTCCTTCTTTCTTTCTTTCTTCTTTCTCTCTTTCTTCTTTCTTTCTTTCTTCTTCCTTTCTTCTTTCTTTCTTATTTCTTTTTACTTCTTTCTTACTTCCTTCTTACTTCTTTATTTCTTCAGTCTTTCTTCTTTCTTTCTTACTTCTTTCTTACTTCTTTCTTTCTTCTTTCTTTCTTTCTTCCTACTTTCTTACTTCTTTCTTTCTTCATTCTTTCTTCCTTCTTTCTTTTTTCTTTCTTCTTTCTTTCTTCCTTCTTTCTTTCTTCTTTTTTCCTTTCTTCTTCCTTTCTTCTTTCATTCTTCTTTCTTACTTCTTTCTTACATTTTATTTCTTTCTTTCTTCTTTCTTTCTTCATTCTTTCTTCTTTCTTTCTTCATTCTTTCTTCTTTCTCTCTTCTTTCTTCTTTCTATCTTCTTTCTTTCTTCTTTCTTCTTTCTTTCTTCTTTCATTCTTCTTTATTTCTTTCTTTTTTCTTATTTCTTTCTTCTTTCTTCTTAATTTCTTCTTTCTTTCTTCTTTGTTTCTTCTTTTCTTCTTTCTTTCTTCTTTCTTCTTTCTTTCTTCTTTCGTTCTTCTTTCTTTCTTTCTTCTTTGTTTCTTTCTTCTTCCTTTCTTATTTCATTCTTTCTTCCTTCTTCCTTTCTTCTTTCTTTCTTCTTTCTTTCTTTCTTTCTTCTTTCTTTCTTACTTCTTTCTTTCTTCATTCTTTCTTTCTTTCTTCTTTCTTTCTTCTTTCTTCGTTCTTTCTTTCTTCTTTCTTCCTTTCTTCTTCCTTTCTTCTTTCTTTCTTCTTTGTTATTTCTTTGTTCTTTCTTAATTCTTTCTTACTTCTTTCTTAATTCTTTCTTACTTCTTTCTTTCTTCTTTCTTTATTCTTCCTCTCTTCTTCCTTTCTTCTTCTTCTCTTCTTTCTTTCTTCTTTCTTTCTTTCTTCTTTCTTTATTTCTATCATCTTTCTTTCTTCTTTCTTCTTTCTTTCTTCTTTCTTCTTTATTTCTTCTTTCTTTCTTCCTACTTTCTCCTTTCTTTCTTTTTTTTCTTCTTTCTTTCTTCTTTCTTTCTTCTTTCTTTCTTACTTCTTTCTTTCTTCTTTCTTCTTTCTTACTTCTTTCTTTCTTCTTTCTTTCTTTCTTCTTTCTTTCTTCCTTATTTCTTCTTTCTTTCTTCTTTCATCTCTCTTTATTTTTTCTTTCTTCTTTCTTTCTCCTTTCCTTCCTTCTTCTTTCTTTTTTTCTTCTTTCTTTCTTCTTTCTTTCTTCTTTCTTTCTTCTTTCTTTCTTCCTTTTCTTTCTTTCTTCTTTCTTTCTTATTTCTTTCTTCTTTGTTCTTGGCTTGTTCTTTCATAATTCTTTCTTACTTCTTTCTTACTTCTTTCTTACTTCTTTCTTTCTTCTTTCTTTCTTCTTTCTTTCTTCTTTCTTTCTTCTTTCATCTTTCTTTCTTATTTCTTTGCTTTTCTCTCTTCTTTTTTTCTTTCTTCTTTCTTCTTTCTTTCTTCTTTCTTTCATCTTTCTTTTTTCTTTCTTTATTCTTCCTTTCTTCTTCCTTTCTTCTTCCTTTCTTGTGTCTTTCTTCTTCCTTTCTTTCTTTTTTCTTTCTTATTCTTTCTTCTTTCTTTCTACTTTCTTCTTTCTTTCTTCTTTCTTTCTTCTTTCTTTCTTACTTCTTTCTTTCTTCTTTCTTCTTTCTTTCTTCTTTCTTTCTTCTTTCTTTCTTTCTTCTTTCTTTCTTTCTTCTTTCTTCCTTTCTTATTTCTTCTTTCTTTCTTCTTTCATCTCTCTTTCTTTTTTCTTTCTTCTTTCTTACTCCTTTCCTTCTTTCTTCTTTCTTTCTTTCTTCTTTCTTTCTTCTTTCTTTTTTCTTTCTTTATTCTTCCTTTCTTCTTCCTTTCTTCTTCCTTTCTTCTTTCTTTCTTCTTCCTTTCTTTCTTTTTTCTCTCTTACTTCTTCCTTCTTTCTTTCTACTTTCTTCTTTCTTTCTTCTTCCTTTCATCTTTCTTTCTTACTTCTTTTTACTTCTTTCTTACTTCCTTCCTACTTCTTTATTTCTTCAGTCTTTCTTCTTTCTTTCTTCTTTCCTTCTTCTTTCTTTCTTACCTCTTTCTTACTTCTTTCTTACTTCTTTCTTTCTTCTTTCTTTCTTTCCTTCTTCTTTCTTTCTTACTACTTTCTTTCTTTCTTACTTCTTTCTTTCTTGCACTCTTTCTTCCTTCTTTCTTTTTTCTATCTTATTTCTTTCTTCGTTCTTTCTTTCTTCTTTCTGTCTTCTTTCATTCTTTTTTCTTCTTTATTTCTTACTTCTCTCTTAATTCTTTCTTACTTCTTTCTTTCTCCTTTCTTTCTTCTTTGTTTTTTCTTTCTTCTTTCTTTCTTCTTTCTTTCTTCTTTTTTTCTTATTTGTTCTTTCTTTCTTCTTTCTTTCTTTTTCTTTCTTTCTATTTTCCTCTTTCTTACTTCTTTCTTTTTTCATTCTTTCTTTCTTCTTTCATTCTTCTTTCTTTCTTCTTTCTTTCTTTCTTTCTTCTTTATTCCTTTCTTCTTCTTTTCTTCTTCCTTTCTTCTTTCATTCTTACTTCTTTCTTACTTCTTTCTTACTTCTTTCCTACTTCTTTCTTACTTCTATCTTTCTTCTTTCTTTCTTCTTTCTTTCTTTGTTCTTTCTTTCTTCTTACTTTCTTCCCACTTTCTTCTTTCTTTCTTCTTTCTTCTGTTTTTCTCCTTTCTTTCTTCTTTCTTTATTCTTTCTTTCTTCTTTTTTTTTTCTTCTTTATTTCTTCATTCTTTCTTCTTTCTTTCTTACTTCTTTCTTTCTTCTTTCTTTCTTCTTTCCTCCTTTCTTCTTTCTTTCTTCTTTCTTTCTTTCTTCTTTCTTTCTTCTTTCTTCTTTCATTTTCTTTCTTTCTTCTTTCTTTCTTTCTTCTTTCTTTCTTACTTCTTACTTACTTCCTTCTTACTTCTTTATTTCTTCAGTCTTTCTTCTTTCTTTCTTTCTTCTTTCTTTCTTTCTTCTTTCTTTCTTCTTTCTTTCTTCTTTCTTCTTTCTTACTTCTTTCTTACTTCTTTCTTTCTTCTTTCTTGTTTCTTTCTTTCTTTCTTTCATCTTTCTTTCTAACTTCTTTATTTCTTCATTCTTTCTTTCTTCTTTCTTTCGTCTTTCTTTCTTCTTCCTTTCTTAGTTCCTTCTTTCTTCTTTCTTCCTTTCTTCTTCCTTTCTACTTTCATTCTTACTTCTTTCTTACTTATTTCTTACTTCTTTCTTACTTCCTTCTTATTTCTTTCTTTCTTCTTTCTTTCTTCTTTCTTTCTTCTTTCTTCTTTCTTCTTTCTTCTTTATTTCTTCTTTCTTCTTTCTTTCTTCTTTCTTTCTTCTTTATTTCTTCTTTATTTCTTCTTTTCTTCTTTCTTTATTCTTTCTTTCTTCCTTCTTTATTTCTTCCTTCTTCTTTCTTTCTTTCTTCTTTCTTTCTTCTTTCTTTCTTATTTCTTTCTTTCTACTTTCTTTCTTCTTCTTTCTTTCTTCTTTCTTCTCTCTTTCTTTCTTATTTCTTACTTCTTTCTTACTTCTTTCTTACTTCGTTCTTACTTCTTTCTTTCTTATTTCTTTCTTCTTTGTTCTTTCTTTCTTCTTTCTTTCTACTTTCTTTCTTTCTTCTTTCTTTCTTTCTTCTTTCTTTATTCTTCCTTTCTTCTTCCTTTCTTCTTCCTTTCTTCTTTCTTTCTACTTTCCTTCTTCTTTCTTACTTACTTCTTTCTTACTTCTTTCTTACTTCTTTCTTTCTTCTTTCTTTCTTCTTTCATCTTTCTTTCTTCTTTCTTTCTTCTTTCTTCCTTTCTTCTTTCTTTCTTTCTTCTTTCTTTCTTATTTCTTTCTTCTTTCTTTATTCTTCCTTTCTTCTTCCTTTCTTCTTCCTTTCTTCTTTCTTTCTTCTTTCTTTCTGCTTTCTTTCTTCTTTCTTTCTTCTTTCTTTCTTCTTTCTTCTTTCTTTCTTCTTTCTTCTTTCTTTCTTCTTTCTTTCTTCTTTCCTTCTTCTTTCTTTCTTACTTCTTTCTTACTTCTTTCTTACTTCTTTCTTACTTGTTTCTTTCTTCTTTCTTTCTTTCTTTCTTCTTTCTTTCTTCTTTCTTTCTTCTTTCTTCTTTCTTTCTTCTTTCTTCTTTCTTTCTTCTTTCCTCCTTCTTTCCTCCTTCTTTCTTTCTTACTTCTTTTTTACTTCTTTCTTACTTCTTTCTTTCTTCTTCCTTTCTTCTTTCTTTCTTCTTTCTTTCTGCTTTCTTTCTTTCTTCTTTCTTTCTTCTTTCTTTCTTCTTTTTTCTTTCTTTCTTCTTTCTTTCTTCTTTATTTATTCTTTCTTTCTTCCTTCTTTCTTCTTTCTTTTTTTCTTCTTTCTATACTATTTATTTCTTCTTTCTTCTTTCTTTCTTCTTCCTTTCTTCCTTCTTTCTTTCTTCTTTCTTTCTTCTTTCTTAATTCTTTCTTACTTCCTTCTTACTTCTTTATTTCTTCAGTCTTTCTTCTTTCTTTCTTACTTCTTTCTTTCTTCTCTCATCTTTCTTTCTTCTTTCTTCTTTCTTTCTTCTTTCTTTCTTTCTTCTTTCTTTCTTCTTTCTTCTTTCTTCTTTCTTCTTTCTTCTTTCTTCTTTCTTCTTTCTTCTTTCTTCTTTCTTCTTTCTTTCTTCTTTCTTCTTTCTTTCTTCTTTCTTTCTTTTTTCTTTCTTGTTTTTTCTTCTTTTCTTCTTTCTTTCTTCTTTCTTTCTTCCTTCTTTCTTTCTTCCTTCTTCTTTCTTCCATTCTTCTTTCTTTCTTCTTTCTTTCTTTCTTCTTTCTTTCTTTCTTCTTTCTTTCTTTCTTTATTCTTCCTTTCTTCTTCCTTTCTTCTTCCTTTCTTCATTCATTCTACTTTCCTTCTTCTTTCTTTCTTACTTCTTTCTTACTTCTTTCTTACTTCTTTCTTTCTTCTTTCTTCTTTCTTTCTTCTTTCTTCTTTCTTTCTTCTTTCTTTCTTCTTTCCTTCCTCTTTCTTTCTTACTTCTTTCTTTCTTCTTTCTTGCTTCTTTCTTACTTCTTTCTTTCTTCTTTCTTTCTTCTTTCATCTTTCTTTCTTCTTTCTTTCTTCTTTCTTTCTTCTTTCTTCCTTTCTTCTTTCTTTCTTTCTTCTTTCTTTCTTATTTCTTTATCCTTTCTTTCTTCTTCCTTTCTTCTTCCTTTCTTCTTCCTTTCTTCTTTCTTTCTTCTTTCTTTCTGCTTTCTTTCTTTCTTTCTTCTTTCTTTCTTCCTTCTTTCTTCTTTCTTCTTTCATTCTTCTTTCTTCTTTCATTCTCCTTTCTTTCTTCTTTCTTTGTTCTTTCTTTCTTCTTTATTTCTTTCTTCTTTCTTTATTCTTCTTTATTCTTTCTTTCTTTCTTCTTTTTCTTTCTTCTTTCTTTCTTCTTTCATTCTTTCTTCATTCTTCCTTTCTCCTCTTTCTTTCTTCTTCCTTTCTTTCTTTTTTCCTTCTTTCTTCTTTCTTTCTTCTTTCTTCTTTCTTTCTCCTTTCTTTCTTCTTTCTTTCTTCTTTCCTCCTTTCTTCTTTCTTTCTTCTTTCTTTCTTTCTTCTTTCTTTCTTCTTTCTTCTTTCATTTTCTTTCTTTCTTCTTTCTTTCTTTCTTCTTTCTTTCTTACTTCTTACTTACTTCCTTCTTACTTCTTTATTTCTTCAGTCTTTCTTCTTTCTTGTTTCTTTCTTTCTTTCTTTCATCTTTCTTTCTAACTTCTTTATTTCTTCATTCTTTCTTCCTTCTTTCTTTCGTCTTTCTTTCTTCTTCCTTTCTTCTTTCTTTCTTTCTTCTTTCTTTCTTCTTTCTTTCTCCTTTCTTTATTCTTCCTCTCTTCTTCCTTTCTTCTTCTTCTCTTATTTCTTTCTTCTTTCTTTCTTTCTTCTTTCTTTATTTCTTTCTTCTTTCTTTCTTCTTTCTTCTTTCTTTCTTCTTTCTTCTTTCTTTCTTCTTTCTTTCTTACTTCTTTCTTTCTTCTTTCTTCTTTCTTCTTTCTTCTTTCTTTCTTCTTTCTTCTTTCTTTCTTCTTTCTTTCTTCTTTCTTTCTTCTTTCTTTCTTCTTTCTTTCTTCTTTTCTTCTTTCTTTCTTCTTTCTTTCTTCCTTCTTTCTTTCTTCCTTCTTCTTTCTTTCTTTCTTCTTTCTTTCTTCTTTCTTTCTTCTTTCTTTCTTGCTTCTTTCTTACTTCTTTCTTTCTTCTTTCTTTTTTCTTTCTTTCTTTCTTCTTTGTTTCTTTCTTCTTTCTTTCTTCTTTCTTTCTTTCTTCATTCTTCCTTTCTTCTTTCTTTCTTTCATCTTTCTTTGTTTCTTTCTTCTTTCTTTCTTTCTTTCTTCTTTCTTTCTTCTTTCTTTTTTCTTTCTTTCTTACTTCTTTCTTAGTTCTTTCTTACTTCTTTCTTACTTCTTTCTTACTTCTTTCTTTCTTCTTTCTTTCTTTCTGTCTTCTTTCTTTCTTACTTCTTTCTTTCTTCTTTCTTTCTTCTTTCTTACTTCTTTCTTTCTTCTTTCTTTCTTCTTTCTTTCTTTCTTTCTTCTTTCTTTCTTCTTTCTTTCTTACTTCTTTCTTTCTTCTTTCTTTCTTCTTTCTTTCTTTCTTTCTTCTTTCTTTCTTCTTTCTTTCTTCTTTTATTCTTTCTTCTTTCTTTCTTATTTCTTTCTTTCTTCTTTCTTTCCTACTTCTTTCTTTCTTCTTTCTTTCTTCTTTCTTTCTTCTTTCATTCTTTCTTCTTTCTTTCTTCTTTCTTCTTTCATTCTTCTTTCTTTCTTCATTCTTTCTTACTTTTTTCTTACTTCTTTCTTACTTATTTCTTTCTTCTTTCTTTCTTCTTTCTTTCTTTCTTCTTTCTGTCTTCATTCTTTCTTTCTTTCTTCTTTCTTTCTTACATCTTTCTTTCTTATTTCTTTCTTCTTTCTTTCTTATTTCTTTCTTCGTTCTTTCTTTCTTCATTCTTCCTTTCTTCTTCCTTTCTTCTTCCTTTCTTCTTGCTTTCTTACTTCTTTCTTACTTCTTTCTTACTCCTTTCTGTCGGGGATTGGCTCAAGGAGCACAGACATGAGTCCACCAAGCAACTGTACGAGCAGAGCCCATTTTAGTTGACATAAGTAGGCCTTAGTTAGCTTGTCTATTAGGCCGTGGGAAAGGGGGGAACGGAAAAGTACTAACTAAGGCAGGGTCAGGATATTTTTGAAGAGATAAGAGTCAGAAGAATGTGGGATGCGCATAGCTAGCTAAACCCAAGTAGGTGGAGTAAGTAAATGTGCTTAGCCTATTAGATAGAGACAAGTATGCATAATTATGGTATTTGGTATAAATGCACGCCATCTCGGGCAATAAAGTTGAAGTATGCTTTATCACTCATATTGAGTCGGCTGCATTTCTTCCTCCGTCCGCTCGGGTCTGGATCTCTGATGGGATTTCTCTCTGCAATTGGCGCCCGAACCGGGGACCCGAAGCGGCGGATAGAAGCAAAAGACGCCGGGAGAGCAGCGACCAGCGGGCAAGAGCGACCGAACACTGTGCTGCGGTGTGTCGTCTCCGAAGCCTGAACCGACTGAAGTTCGCCAGTGCTGGGCTACAGGAAACAAGGGCTGCAAGAGGTCTCTTAATTTAGCAAGAGGTACCGTACTATAATGATGAATAACGGAGAAATAGATTAAAAATGATAAATAACGGAGAGATAGATAACAGAGAAACGGATTAAAAGTGATAGATAATAGAGAAACAGATTAAAAGTGATAGATAACAGAGAAACGGATTAAAAGTGATAAATAACGGAGAAACGGGTTAAAAGTGATGAATAACGGAGAAACGGGTTAAAATGATGAATAACAGAGAAATGGATTTAGAAGTAGCCCTAGATTTATTACAAAGCTTTTTAGAAAAGCGAGGGGTTAATTATAGTTGCGTTAAACAGCTATCTGGTCTAGTAGCAACGGGGAAAACTAAGGGGTGTTTTCAGGATCCTGATTTATTGTTTGATGAAGGAGAGTGGAGGAAATTGGGGGATGTGTTGTGGGATATGGTCATAGATGAGGATAAAACAGCTAAGAAACTGATGAAACCGTGGAGGGAAGTAATTAATAATATTAAGCGTCATAAAGTGGAAAAGAATTTAGCCGCGGTAGCTTCACAGAAGCTCGGCAAAATGGAGCCTTCCGCTCCGCCGCTGGAAACGGGCATATCTGCGTTATCAGCGAAGAACCTTAAAAGACTATTAACTTGGTGCAGAGGCAATAGGTATCCTGCTGACCTGTCAGGAGTTTTTCAAATAGAGACTTGGAAAAAGATGGGAACTGTGTTGTGGAAGGCAATTAGTCACCGCGAAAGATATATTCTCGGCCTTGTAACCATCTGGAAACTGATAAATACTACAGTGAAGCAATTAAAACCTGAAAAGACTGTTACGAGCATTAGTGACTCAAAACTTGAACTTTGGGTGAGAACAGCAAGTCCAGAGGATTGGTGTCAGACAACTTACTCAAAGAACCTGTGAAAGCTGAGAATGCTAAAGTCGTAAACACGTGTACTATCAGTTCTTTTACCAATTTTACCAATCTGCTTTTCCTGCATTTTAACCCTCTAAATTCCACAAGAGAACAGAAAAAGTCACTGAAAATAGAACTGGACAACAGAACTGTGTGACAGATTAGATCAGCTAATAGCAAGTGAATCTGGCAGTCGGCAATGTGGTCATGATAATCGTGACGGGAAAAGGGGGTGCTCCTGGGGACTCAGGGTGTAAAACTTAGAAGTTAAGGAAGCACTGGTTTTGGAATTGGCAGTAGAGAATGCTAATGTTTGCTATCAACATGTTATTTGCGAGTTTTACAGTGCATATTATGTGCTGCTGTTTATTGCCTCTCTGAAAGTCAAGCAGCTTGTCAGGAATGTGAGTTAATTGTTTTACTGGTTGTTGTTAGAATTGTTTCTTTGTGGTATAAGTGCACCGTAAAACTTTCTCTTCACTTTTCCCACTCACGCTGCAAGCAGCCCTGTGCTTTTCCGTGGGGTCAGAAATTACTGTTTTCAGTCGTGTTCATAAAAAATCGGTATTGGGAGGTGTTTCAAAACATAGGGAAGCACTTGGAAATATGAGGAAAGAAGATCTTGTAAAATATTGTAATTAATGGTGGCTGCTGTATAAGTTAAATGATTGGGAAAAGTGTCCGGGGAATAGAATCTTGAAGTATAACACCTTATTGCAATTAATGTTGTTTTTGGGGCGAGAAGAGTAAGACAAAATAAATCCCTACAAGAGATCATTAAATCATTTCAGACAGCTGAGAGAGAGTTAACTGATAACACGCAGGTCACAGTAAACTTGCCGAAGTCTGCACAATGTTTTCCTTATTAGCCTGTTTTCTTTGTGGGTATCTGTTTAAGCATGTTGCAATTTTGGTAGGTCTTTGTTATATGGTAGAGTAAGTTCACAGACTGTTAAATCATGAGAATCGGTTGACTCAAAAGGTGCGTTTTGTGATAGTATAAAAGATCATGAGTAATTTAGCTCCTTACTGCGTGAACGTGATGTTAAGATTTTATGTGTAGTAGCTGTTATATTTTTTTTTTTTTCTAGCGTACTAGCTTTATTCCAATATCCAGACTTGCGCAACTCTGTGACAGGCTGTCTCTCATCTCGGTGCACTAAATTTGGCCTTTTTGTATGCACATCAAGTGAAGAATCATGGTTTTAGAATAACAGTTGTAGCACACCAGATGAGACACTCAAAAAAAAAAAAAAAAAGCCTTGCCCAGTCCAGCTTGCTGCGGGGGGGGGCGGATGCCAAATGGGCCTCCAGCGCGCACTGACCCATTTTGTCAGGGAGACCCAGAGGTATCTCCACCTGGCTGAGCAGTAAGCGGTTCAAGGTGCAATGCAAAAAATTGAGATATTGTCTTAAATTGGTGTAAGTGTGATCCATCTGCTTATTTGAACTTGGTATATGGTTTTCGTATCTGAGCTCAGTATTTTAGTTTGTATATTCATATTCGGTACCAAAAGAATCTTGTTTGGGGAGATAATTACAAAATGGGAACCGGTTCCACTGTTAAAATTCCACCTTGCTCCCCCTTAGGATGCATCCTTACACATTAAAGTAATCGCTTATATTGTTAGAAAAGCATTTAAATTGTTAAAATACTATGATAGATGTGAACTTGGGGTATTCTATGAAGTTATGAAGTTGTATTTAAAGGTTGCTGGAATGTGAACTGATTTGGATCTAGGACAATAGAATAATGGATTTATGTTTATTATACTGGTTTATACTGTTTTTTGACATCTCTAAATTGTAAAAGGTAAATGGAGCTAAGGAATGTGACTATTGCTGAGCTACTTGAAATTGCATATAAAGTGTATTATGGCTGGAATGAAATGGGAAAACAAAAGAGCAAAATATCCCAGGCCTATGTGCAGCTCATTGTAACTGAGAAGTTTCCCAGAGCCTCCTACTTCGTACCAGCCAGTATGCCAGCTGCGTGACCCTGGTTATATCTACACTGCACAGAAAGAAAAAACAACTGGAAAAACCTGGCTGCCTTCTTTTAAAGCAGTGAAAGGGGGGGTTCTCTCTCCCCCCACTGCAGCGATGTAATAGAATGGAGCCGTCCGAGGGTGAAGTTTAAAGGCATCCTGAGCAGACCCATAGTTTTAATTAAACTGGACAATTAAACCAAAAATTTGTTGATGGACTTATCCTATGGTAATTAATTGTACGAGACTTCTTAGTAAATTCACCATGCTAGAGACAACGAAAGAAAGGCCGTTTTTTGAGACAAATGGAATGCCAGATTTGGAACAAAGTTTTAATACATGAATTCTTGTATTTGCCCAAAAGTCCTATACCTCTCTTGGGTCAGGATTTGTTAAGTAAATTGTAAGCTCAAATAACGTTTTCTGAGAATTCTGTTTAGTTGCATATCCTACAAGAAGGTGCTTGGATGGTGCAGATCTGCTTGTGCAAGTGAGAAATCTTCAAGGAACTTAGCAGCCAATGTTTTTGATAAAGCAAATACTACACTGAGAAATCTGAAACAGGACTTCAATCCGGTAAGGGAAAACAATATCCAATAAATATGACAGCCAAAATGGAGTTAGAAACTTTGAGGGATGAATTTATGACAACTTTACAGGATGACTGCATTTGATTGGACTTACAGATTTGTCTATGAAACAACCTGTGGCTATTGTGGGACAGTATGATGAGAATGCTAACAGACTAATATACCAATTGTCACTCTGATCAAGAAAATGCAGGGAATGAATTTAAGGCCATGATCCTTTTGTCATATATGTACCATTTGCGAAATTTAAGGAGCCTCTGAATTTGATTTGCGATTTTGAGTACGTAGTCAAGATCCAACGCACGTATCTGATTCTGAACTGTGTTTTTGTTTTGTTTTGTTTGTTTTGTTTTGTTTTGTTTTTTAAACAAAAAGGGGAATTGTCAAAAGGATTGTATGTGATGAATCACTTGTATCTAAGTGGTACAGCCTAAATTTGCCCTGTGATGAAACACTTTGTAACTATGACCCAAAACCATGCTAAATCAGAAAGAACCTGCATTAGTTATGGTCAAATCACTAGTTAACGTTCAATGGAAAAGGCCACACCAATTGATAACCTGGGGGAGAGGTTATGCTTATGTTTTTACAGATCAAGAGCTGCAATGGTTGCCAGCACGAAACGTGAAACCTGTGTTATCTTCCTGACAATGATTGTTGCAGCTGCTGTGTTTTGGATGCCTGCACAGACAAAGACTGACATGTGGAGTACTTTAGCCAACATGACTGACCATCTATATGCCTAACTACGATGTCTCTGGAAAAAACGTTCCACACATGCTTGGTTGGTGTCTTCCTTGATGACTACAGCAGCATCACACGACTGTTTCAAATAGTGGTTGATGCAGAGGCATTGCAACGAACTGTAATAATACTAACACGGCACTTTGGGTTAATTGCCACCTGGAAGCAGACGTCGAACCACAGGAACTGGAATTGCTGGCATCTATGCCCATGGATGCTTGTATCCAGCCGGTTTGTGAAAAGTGTCAGAACAGTATACAAGAACATGAATGGACAAAACTACAAAATGTTAATGCTACTCTTGGTGACTCAGAAATGAAACTCGACGGTGTAATGCTTCACAAAAGAATGCAAGGGATGTCTTTGACAGCAACCCTAAAACCTCCTGTATGGTGTATTCTTGATCTGTGAAGATAGAGCCTGACCAGGAATTCCTTCTAACGCTGTTGGAGGACTGTGTATTTTGGGACTATTAACTCTCTTAACGTCCAATGTATCTATGATAATAGATCACAAAAGAGCAAGACGAGAAAAACACTTTTATGGATTTACAGAATAAGTCGAGATCCATCCACGAGGAGATTAAACAACTTACGGACCATTCACAGAAGATCAGAGAGGATGTGGGCCTCTTTGGCTTAGAGGGCCTCATGAACTGGTTTGGACTAGGAGGATGGGTAAAAGGGCTTTTGCAGAGTGCTCTGGCTATCTTAATCATAGTAGTAGTTGCATTAATATGCTTGAGTTGTGCTATATCATGTATTAAGTAGATTTTAGAGCAGACACTTGGGCAGGCTCTGCTCATTAATAAAAGAAAAGGGGGGAGATGTCGGGGATTGGCTCAAGGAGCACAGACATGAGTCCACCAAGCAACTGTACGAGCAGAGCCCATTTTAGTTGACATAAGTAGGCCTTAGTTAGCTTGTCTATTAGGCCGTGGGAAAGGGGGGAACAGAAAAGTACTAACTAAGGCAGGGTCAGGATATTTTTGAAGAGATAAGAGTCAGAAGAATATGGGATGCGCATAGCTAGCTAAACCCAAGTAGGTGGAGTAAGTAAATGTGCTTAGCCTATTAGATAGAGACAAGTATGCATAATTATGGTATTTGGTATAAATGCACGCCATCTCGGGCAATAAAGTTGAAGTATGCTTTATCACTCATATTGAGTCGGCTGCATTTCTTCCTCCGTCCGCTCGGGTCTGGAACTCTGATGGGATTTCTCTCTGCACCTTCCTTCCTTCTTTCTTTCTTCTTTCTTCTTTCTTTCTTCTTTCTTTCTTCTTTATTTCTTCTTTCTTTCTTCCTTCTTTCTTTCTTCTTTCTTTCTTCTTTCTTTCTTCTTTCTTTCTTTCTTCTTTCTTCTTTCTTCTTTCTTTCTTCTTTCTTGTTTCTTTCTTCTTTCTTTCTTCATTCTTTCTTACTTCTTTCTTACTTCTTTCTTTCTTCTTTCTTTCTTTCTTTCTTTATTTCTTCTTTGTTTCTTTCTTCTTTCTTCTTTCTTTCTTTCTTCTTTGTTTCTTTCTTCTTTCTTTCTTTCTTCATTCTTCCTTTCTTCTTTCTTTCTTTCTTCTTTATTTGTTTCATTCTTCTTTCTTTCTTTCTTTCTTCTTTCTTTCTTCTTTCTTTTTTCTTTCTTTCTTACTTCTTTCTTACTTCTTTTTTACTTCTTTCTTACTTCTTTCTTTCTTCTTTCTTTCTTTCTTTCTTCTTTCTTTCTTACTTCTTTCTTTCTTTTTCTTTCTTCTTTCTTCCTTTCTTTCTTCTATGTTTCTTTCTACTTTCTTTCTTCTTTCTTTCTTTCTTCATTCTTCCTTTCTTCTTTCTTCCTTTCTTCTTTCTTTCTTTCTTTCTTCTTTCTTTCTTTCTTCTTTCTTTCTTTCTTTCTTCTTTCTTTCTTCTTTCTTTTTTCTTTCTTTCTTCTTTCTTACTTCTTTCTTACATCTTTCTTAATTCTTTCTTACTTCTTTCTTCTGTCTTCTTTTTTTCTTCTTTCTTTCTTCTTTCTTTCTTTCTTTCTTCTTTCTTTCTTCTTTCTTTCTTCTTTTATTCTTTCTACTTACTTTCTTCTTTCTTTCTTCTTTCTTACTTCTTTCTTTCTTATTTCTTTCTTCTGTCTTCTTTCTTTCTTCTTTCTTTCTTCTTTCTTTCTTTCTTTCTTCTTTCTTTCTTCTTTCTTTCTTCTTTTATTCTTTCTACTTTCTTTCTTCTTTCTTTCTTCTTTCTTTCTTCTTTCTTCTTTCATTCTTCTTTCTTTCTTCATTCTTTCTTACTTCTTTCTTAATTCTTTCTTACTTATTTCTTTCTTCTTTCTTTCTTCTTTCTGTCTTCATTCTTTCTTTGTTTCTTCTTTCTTACTTCTTTCTATCTTCTTTCTTTCTTCTTTCTTTCTTCTTTCTTTCTTTCTTTTTTCTTTCTTCTTTCATTCTTCTTTTAGTCTTTCTTCTTTCTTTCTTCTTTCTTTCTTCTTTCTTTCTTCTTTCTTCGTTCTTTCTTTCTTCATTCTTCCATTCTTCTTCCTTTCTTCTTCCTTTCTTCTTGATTTCTTACTTCATTCTTACTTCTTTCTTTCCTGTTTATTTCTTCTTTCTTTCTTCTTTCTTTCTTCTTTCTTTCTTCTTTCTTTCTTCTTTCTTTCTTCGTTCTTTCTTTCTTCTTTCTTCCTTTCTTCTTCCTTTCTTCTTCCTTTCTTCTTGCTTTCTTACTTCTTTCTTACTTCTTTCTTACTTCTTTCTTCCTCCTTTCTTTCTTCTTTCTTTCTTCTTCATTTCTTCTTTCTTTCTTCATACTTTCTTACTTCTTTCTTACTTCTTTCTTACTTATTTCTTTCTTCTTCCTTTCTTCTTTCTTTCTTTCTTCTTTCTTTCTTTCTTCTTTCAGTCTTCTTTCTTTCTTTCTTCTTTCTTTCTTAATTCTTTCTTTCTTCTTTCTTTCTTCTTTCTTTATTTCTTCTTTCTGTCTTCATTCTTTCTTCGTTCTTTCTTCTTTTTTCCTTTCTTGTTCCTTTCTTCTTCCTTTCTTCTTGCTTTCTTACTTCTTTCTTACTTCTTTCTTACTCCTTTCTTTCTTCTTTGTTCATTCTTTCTTCTTTCTTTCTCCTTTCTTTCTTCTTTCTTTCTTTCTTCTTTCTTTCTTCTTTCTTTCTTCTTTTTTCTTCTTTCTTTATTCTTCCTTTCTTCTTCCTTTCTTCTTACTTCCTTCTTTCTTTATTCTTTCTTTCTTTCTTCTTTTTTTCTTTCTTCTTTCTTTCTTTCTTCTTTCTTTCTTACTTCTTCCTTTCTTCTTTCTTTCTTTCTTCTTTATTCCTTTCTTTCTTTCTTCTTTCTTCCTTTCTTCTTTCTTCTTTCTTTCTTCTGTCTTTCTTCTTTCTTTCTTACTTCTTTCTTACTTCCTTCTTTCTACTTTATTTCTTCAGCCTTTCTTCTTTCTTTCTTTCTTCTTTCCTTCTTCTTTCTTTCTTCTTTCTTTCTTCTTTCTTTCTTCTTTCTTCTTTCTTCTTTCTTTCTCCTTTCTTTATTCTTTCTTCTTTCTTTCTTTCTTCTTTCTTTCTTACTCCTTTCTTTCTTAATTCTTTTTTCTTTCTTCTTTCTTCTTTTTTTCTTCTTTATTTCTTCTTTCTTTCTTCTTTCTTTCCTCTTTCTTTCTTCTTTCTTTCTTTCTTACTTCTTTCTTCTTTCTTTCTTTCTTCTTTCTTTCTTCTTTCTTTCTTTCTTCTTTCTTTCTTTCTTCTTTCTTTCTCCTTTCTTTATTATTTCTTTCTTTCTTCTTTCGTTCTTCTTTCTTTCTTCTTTCTTTCTTCCTTCTATCTTCTCTCTTTTTTTCTTCTCTCTTTCTTACTTCTTTCTTACTTCTTTCTTTCTTCGTTTCTTTCTTCTTTCTTTCTTCTTTCTTTCTTCTTTCTTTCTTCTTTCTATCTTCATTCTTTCTTACTTCTTTCTTACTTCTTACTTTTTTCTTTCTTCTTTATTTCTTTCTTCTTTCTTTATTCTTTCTTCTTTCTTCTTTCTTTCTTTCTTCTTTCTTTCTTCCTTCTTTAATCTTCCTTTCTTCATCCTTTCTTCTTCCTTTCTTCTTTCTTTCTTCTTTCCTTCTTCTTTCTTTCCTACTTATTTCTTACTTCTTTCCTACTTCTTTCTTACTTCTTTCTTACTTCTTTCTTACTTCTTTCTTTCTTCTTTCTTTCTACTTTCGTCTTTCTTTCTTCTTTCTTTCTTCTTTCTTTCTTCATTCTTCCTTTCTTCTTTCTTTATTCTTTCTTTCTTCTTTCTTTCTTTCTTCTTTTCTTCTTTCTTCTTTCCTTCTTCTTTCATTCTTTCTTCATTCTTCCTTTCTTCTTTCTTTCTTTCTTCTTTCTTTCTTTCTTCTTTCTTTATTTCTTCTTTCTTTCTTCTTTCTTCTTTCTTTCTTCTTTCCTCCTTCTTTCCTTCTTCTTTCTTTCTTACTTCTTTCTTACTTCTTTCTTACTTCTTTCTTTCTTCTTCCTTTCTTCTTTCTTTCTTCTTTCTTTCTGCTTTCTTTCTTTCTTCTTTCTTTCTTCTTTCTTTCTTCTTTCTTACTTCTTTCGTCTTTCTTACTACTTTCTTTCTTCTTTCTTTATTCTTCCTTTCTTTCTTAATTTCTTTCTTGCTTCCTCCTTACTTCTTTATTTCTTCAGTCTTTCTTCTTTCTTTCTTTCTTCTTTCCTTCTTCTTTCTTTCTTCTTTCTTTCTTCTTACTTTCTTCTTTCTTTCTTCTCTCTCCTTACTTCTTTCTTCTTTCTTTCTTCTTTCTTTCTTCTTTCTTTCTTTCTTCTTTCTTTCTTACATCTTTCTTTCTTAATTCTTTATTTTTTCTTTCTTCTTTCTTCTTTTTTTCTTCTTTATTTCTTCTTTCTTTCCTCTTTCTTTCTTCTTTCTTTCTTTCTTACTTCTTTCTTCTTTTTTTCTTTCTTCTTTCTTTCTTCCTTCTTTCTTTCTTCTTTCTTTCTTCTTTCTTTCTTCTTTCTTTCTTTTTTCTTTCATTCCTCTTTCTTTCTTCTTTCTTTCTTCTTTCTTTCTTCTTTCCATTTTCTTATTTCTTTCTTACTTCTCTGTTACTTCTTTCTTTCTTCTTTGTTTCTTTCTTCTTTCTTTCTTCATTCTTTCTTACTTGTTTCTTACTTCTTTCTTACTTGTTTCTTACTTTTTTCTTTCTTCTTTATTTCTTTCTTCTTTCTTTATTCTTTCTTTCTTCTGTCTTTCTTCTTTCTTTCTTCATTCTTTCTTAAATCTTTCTTACTTCTTTCTTACTTATTTCTTTCCTCTTTCTTTCTTCTTTCTTTCTTTCTTCTTTCTTTCTTTCTTCTTTCTTATTTCTTTCTTCTTTCTTTCTTCTTTCTTTCTTCGTTCTTTCTTCTTTCTTTATTCTTTCTTCTTTCTTTCTTCTTTCTTTCTTCTTTCTTTCTTTCTTCTTTCTTTCTTAATTTTTCTTTCTTATTTCTTTCTTCTTTTTTCTTTCTTTCTTCTTTCTTTCTTTCTTCTTTCTTTCTTAATTTTTCTTTCTTATTTCTTTCTTCTTTCTACTTTCTTTCTTCTTTATTTCTTCTTTCTTTCTTCTTTATTTCTTCTTTCTTTCTTCTTTCTGTCTTCTTTCTTTCTTCTTTATTTCTTTCTTCTTTCTTTCTTAATTTTTCTTTCTTATTTCTTTCTTCTTTCTTCCTTCTTTCTTCTTTATTTCTTCCTTCTTTCTTCTTTCTGTCTTCTTTCTTTCTTTCTTCTTTCTTTCTTCTTTCTTTCTTTCTTCTTTCTTTCTTTCTTTCTTCTTTCTTTCTTCTTTCTTTTTTCTTACTTTCTTACTTCTTTCTTACTTCTTTCTTACTTCTTTCTAACTTCTTTCTTACTTCTTTCTTTCTTCTTTCTGTCTACTTTCTTCTTTCTTTCTTCTTTCTTTCTTCTTTCTTTCTTCTTTATTTCTTACTTCTTTCTTACTTCTTTCTTACTTCTTTCTTACTCCTTTCTTTCTTCTTTCTTTCTTCTTTCTTCTTTCTTCCTTCTTTCTTTCTTTCTTCTTTATTTCTTCTTTCTTCCTTCTTTCTTTCTTTCTTATTTTTTTCCTCTTTCTTTCTTCTTTCTTTGTTTCTTATTTCTGTCGTCTTTCTTTCATTCTTCATTCTCTCTTACTTCTTTATTTCTTCTTTATTTCTTCTTTCTTTCTTCTTTATTTCTTCTTTCTTTCTTTCTTCTGTCTTACTTCTTTCTTCTTTCTTTCTTCTTTCTTCTTTCTTTCTTCTTTCTTCCTTCATTCTTTCTTACTTCTTTCTTACTTCTTTCTTACTTATTTCTTTATCTTTCTTTCTTTCTTCTTTTTTTCTTTCTTCTTTCTGTCTTCTTTCTTTCTTTCTTTCTTTCTTCTTTCTTTCTTACTTCTTTCTTAGTTATTTCTTCCTTCTTTCTTTCTTCTTTCTTTCTTTCTTCTTTCTTCCTTTCTTCTTCCTTTCTTCTTCCTTTCTTCTTTCTTTCTTACTTCTTTCTTACTTCTTTCTTACTTCTTTCTTCCTCCTTTCTTTCTTCTTTCTTTCTTCTTTCTTTCTTCTTTCTTTCTTCATTCTTTCTTACTTCTTTCTTACTTCTTTCTTGCTTATTTCTTTCTTCTTTCAGTTTCTTTCTTTCTTTCTTCTTTCTTTCTTCATTCTTTCTTACTTCTTTCTTACTTCTTTCTTGCTTATTTCTTTCTTCTTTCAGTTTCTTTCTTTCTTTCTTCTTACTTTCTTACTTCTTTCTTTATTCTTTCTTTCTTCTTTCTTTCTTTCTTCTTTCTGTCTTCATTCTTTTTTCGTTCTTTCTTCTTTTTTCCTTTCTTGTTCCTTTATTCTTCCTTTCTTCTTGCTTTCTTACTTCGTTCTTTCTTATTTCTTTCTTCTTTCTTCTTTCATTCTTCTTTCTTTCTTCATTCTTTCTTACTTCTTTCTTACTTCTTTCTTACTTATTTCTTTCTTCTTTCTTTCTTCTTTCTTTCTTCTTTCTGTCTTCATTCTTTCTTTCTTTCTTCTTTCTTTCTTACTTCTTTCTTTCTTCTTTCTTTTTTCTTTCTTTCTTCTTTCTTCGTTCTTTCTTTCTTCATTCTTCAATTCTTCTTCATTTCTTCTTCCTTTCTTCTTGCTTTTTTACTTCTTTCTTACTTCTTTCTTACTTCTTTCTTACTCCTTTCTTTCTTCATTCTTGCTTCTTTCTTTCTTTCTTCTTTCTGTCTTCTTTCCTTCTTTCTTCATTCTTTCTTACTTCTTTATTTCTTCTTTATTTCTTCTTTCTTTCTTCTTAATTTCTTCTTTCTTCTTTCTTTCTTCTTTCTTTCTTTCTTCTTTCTTTCTTACTTCTTTCTTTCTTCATTCTTTCTTTCTTCTTTCTTACTTCTTTCTTTCTTCTTTCTTTCTTTGTTCTTTATTTCTTCTTTCTTCCTTTCTTCTTCCTTTATTCTTCCTTTCTTCTTTCATTCTTACTTCTTTCTTACTTCTTTCTTTCTTCATTCTTTCTTTCTTCTTTCTTTCTTTCTTCTTTCCTTATTCTTTCTTTATTCTTCCTTTCTTCTCCCTTTCTTCTTCCTTTCTTCTTTCTTTCTTTCTTCATTCTTTCTTTCTTCTTTCTTTCTTTCTTCTTTCCTTATTCTTTCTTTATTCTTCCTTTCTTCTCAATTTCTTCTTCCTTTCTTCTTTCTTTCTTCTTTCCATCTTCTTTCTTTCTTACTTCTTTCTTACTTCTTTCTTACTTCTTTCTTACTTCTTTCTTACTTCTTTTTTCTTCTTTCTTTCTTCTTTCATCTTTCTTTCTTCTTTCTTTCTTCTTTCTTTCTTCTTTCTTTCTTCTTTCTTTCTTCTTTCTTTCTTACTTCTTTCTTAATTCTTTCTTACTTCTTTCTTACTTCTTTCTTTCTCCTTTCTTTCTTCTTTCATCTTTCTTTCTTCTTTCTTTCTTCCTTTCTTTCTTCTTTCTTTTTTCTTTCTTTCTTTCTTTCTTCTTTATTTCATTCTTCTTTCTTTCTTCTTCCTTTCTTCTTTCTTTATTTTTCCCCTCTTCTTCCTTTCTTCTTTCTTTCTTCTTTCTTTCTTCTTTCTTTCTTTATTCTTTCTTCTTTCTTCATTCTTTCTACTTTCAATCTTCTTTCTTTCTTCTTTCATTCTTCTTTATTTCTTCTGTCTTCTTTCTTTCTTCCTTCTTTCTTCTTTCTTTCTTTCTTCTTTCTTTCTTACTTTTTTCTTTCTTATTTCTTCATTATTTCTTTCTTCTTTCTTCTTTCTTTCTTCTTTTTTTCTTCTTTCTTTCTTCTTTCTTTCTTCTTTCTCTCTTACTTCTTTCTTTCTTTCTTCTTTCTTTCTTCTTTCTTTCTTCATTCTTTCTTTCTTCTTTCTTCTTTCTTTCTTCTTTCTTTCTTCTTTCTTTATTTCTTCTCTCTTTCTTTCTTCTTTCTTTATTCCTTTCTTCTTAATTTCTTCTTTATTTCTTCTGTCTTTATTGATCCTTTCTTCTTCCTTTCTTCTTCCTTTCTTCTTTCTTTCTTCTTTCTTTCTTCTTTCTTTCTTCTTTCTTTCTTACTTCTTGCTTTCTTCTTCCTTTCTTCTTGCTTTCTTCTTCCTTTCTCCTTGCTTTCTTACTTCTTTCTTACTTCTGTCTTACTTCTTTCTTACTCCATTCTTTCTTCTTTCTTTCTTTTTCTTTCTTTCTTCTTTATTTCTTCTTTCTTTCTTCTTTCTTTTTCTTCTTTCTTTCTTCTTTCTTACTTCTTTCTTTCTTCTTTCTCTGTTTCTTTCTTCTTTCTTTCATTCTTCTTTCTTTATTACTTCTTTCTTACTTCTTTCTTACTTCTTTCTTACTTTTTTCTTACTTTTTTCTTACTTCTTTCTTTCTTCTTTCTTTCTTATTTCATCTTTCTTTCTTCTTTCTTTCTTCTTTCTTTCTTCTTTCTTTATTCTGCCTTTCTTCTTCCTTTCTTCTTCCTTTCTTCTTTCTTTCTTCTTTCTTTCTTCTTTCTTCTTTCTTTCTTCTTTCTTTCTTTTTTCAATCTTCTTTCTTTCTTCTTTCTTTCCTCTGTCTTCTTTCTTTCTTCTTTCTTTCTTCTTTCTTTCTTCTTAGTTTCTTAATTCTTTCTTTCTTCTTTCTTCTTCCTTTCTTCTTTCTTTTTTCTTCTTTCATTCTTCTTTCTTTCTTCTTTCTGTATTTCTCCTTTCTTTCTTGTTTCTTTCTTGTTTCTTTCTTCTTTCTTTCTTCTTTCTTTCTTCTTTCTTTCTTCTTTCTTTCTTCTTTCTTTCTTCTTTCTTTCTTTCTTAATTCTTTCTTTCTTTCTGCTTTCTTTCTTCTTTCTTTCTTCTTTCTTTCTTTCTTCTTTCATTCTTCTTTCTTTCTTCGTTCTTTCTTACTTCTTTCTTACTTCTTTCTTACTTATTTCATTCTTCTTGTTTTCTTCTTTCTTTCTTACTTCCTTCTTTCTTTCTTCTTTCTTTCTTTTTTCTTTCTTTTTTCTTCCTTTGTTCTTCCTTTCTTCTTCCTTTCTTCTTGCTTTGTTACTTCTTTCTTACTTCTTTCTTACTCCTTTCTTTCTTCTTACTTTCTTCTTTCTTCTTTCTTTCTTCTTTCTTTCTTCTTTGTTCTTTCTTTTTTCTTTCTTTCTTCTTTCTTTCTTTCTTCTTTCTTTCTTTCTTCTTTCATACTTTCTTCTTCCTTTCTTCTTCCTTTTTTCTTTCATTCCTACTTCTTTCTTACTTCTTTCTTTCTTCTTTCTTACATCTTTCTCACTGCTTTCTTTCTTATTTCTTTCTTCTTTGTTCTTTCTTTCTTCTTTCTTTCTTCTTTCTTTATTTCTTGTCACTTTCTTTCTTCCTTCTTTCTTCTTTCTTTAGTCTTCCTTTCTTCTTAATTTCTTCTTTCTTTCTTCTGTCTTTATTCTTCCTTTCTTCTTCCTTTCTTCTTCCTTCCTTCTTTCTTTCTTCTTTCTTTCTTCTTTCTTTCTTCATTCTTTCTTCTCTCTTCTTTCTTTCTTCTTTCCTTCTTTTTTCTTTCTTCTTTCTTTCTTTCTTTCTTCTTTCTTCTTTCTTCTATCTTTCTTCTTTCTTTCTTCTTTCTTACGTCTTTCTTTCTTACTTCTTTCTTAATTCTTTCTTTCTTCTTTATTTCTTCTTTCTTACGTCTTTCTTTCTTACTTCTTTCTTAATTCTTTCTTTCTTCTTTCTTTCTACTTTCTTTCTTCTTTCTTCTTTCTTTCTCCTTTCTTTCTTCTTTCTTTCTTCTTTCTTTATTCTTCCTTTCTTCTTCCTTTCTTCTTCCTTTCTTCTTTCTTTCTTCTTTCTTTCTTCTTTCTTTCTCCTTTATTTCTTCTTTTTTCTTTCTTCTTTCTTCTTTCTTTCTTCTTTATTTCTTCTTTCTTTCCTCTTTCTTTCTTCTTTCGTTCTTCTTTCTCTCTTACTTCTTTCTTTCTTTCTTCTTTCTTTATTCTTTCTTTCTTCATTCTTTCTTTCTTCTTTCCTTCTTCTTTCTTTCTTCTTTCTTTCTTCTTTCTTTATTTCTTCTCTCTTTCTTTCTTCTTTCTTTCTTCTTTCTTTATTCCTTTCTTCTTAATTTCTTCTTTCTTTCTTCTATCTTTATTGATCCTTTTTTCTTCCTTTCTTCTTCCTTTCTTCTTTCTTTCTTCTTCCTTTCTTCTTTCTTTCTTCTTTCTTTCTTTCTTCATTCTTTCTTACTTCTTTCTTTCCTACTTCTTTCTTATTTCTTTCTTTCTTCTTTCTTTCTTTTCTCTTTCTTTTTTCTTTCTTATTTATTTCTTCTTTCTTACTTCTTTCTTTCTTACTTCTTTCTTAATTTTTCTTAATTCATTCTTTCTTCTTTATTTCTTTCTTTTTCCTTTCTTCTTCCTTTCTTCTTCCTTTTTTCTGTCTTTCTTACTTCCTTCTAACTTCTTTCTTACTTCTTTCTTACTTATTTCTTTCTTCTTTCTTTCTTCTTTCTTTCTTTCTTCTTTCAGTCTTCATTCTTTCTTTCTTTCTTTCTTCTTTCTTTCTTCTTTCTTTCTTCTTTCTTTCTTCGTTCTTTCTTTCTTCATTCTTCCTTTCTTCTTGCTTTCTTCTTCCTTTCTTCTTGCTTTCTTACTTCTTTCTTACTTTTGTCTTACTTCTTTCTTACTCCTTTCTTTCTTCTTTCTTTCTTCTTTCTACTTTCTTCCTTCTTTCTTTCTTTCTTCTTTATTTCTTCTTTTTTTCTTCTTTCTTTTTCTTCTTTCATTCTTCTTTCTTACTTCTTTCTTTCTTCTTTCTTTCTTCTTTCTTTCTTCTTTCTTTCTTCTACTTTCTTCTTTCTTTCGTCTTCCTTTATTCTTCCATTCTTCTTCCTTTCTTCTTTCTTTCTTCTTTCTTTCGTCTTTCTTTCTTCTTTTTTCTTCTTTCTTTATTCTTCCTTTCTTCTTCCTTTCTTCTTCCTTTCTTCTTCCTTCCTTCTTTCTTTCTTCTTTCTTTCTTTCTTCCTTCTTTCTTCCTTCTTTCTTCTTTCTTTATTCTTCCTTCTTTCTTTCTCCTTTCTTCTTTCTTTCTTCTATCTTTCTTCTTTCTTTCTTTCTTCTGTCTTTCTTCTTCCTTTCTTCTTTCTTCTTTCTTCTTTCTTTCTTTCTTCTTTCTTTCTTTCTTCTTTCTTTCTTTCTTCTTTCTTTCTTCTTTGTTTCTTCTTTCTTTCTTACTTCTTTCTTACTTCTTTCTTACTTCTTTATTTCTTCATTCTTTCTTCTTTCTTTCTTTCTTCTTTCTTTCTTCTTTCTTTCTGCATTCTTTCTTCTTTCTTTCTTCTTCCTTTCATCTTCCTTTCTTCTTCCTTTCTTCTTTCTTTCTCCTTTCTTTCTTCTTTCTTTCTTCTTTCTTTCTCCTTTCATTCTTCCTTCATCTTTCTTTCTTCCTTCTTTCTTCTTTCTTTCTTCTTTCTTTCTTTCTTCTTTCTTTCTTCTTTCTTTTTTCTTCCTTTCTTCTTCCTTTCTTCTTCCTTTCTTCTTTCTTTCTTCTTACTTTCTTTTTTCTTTCTTTTTTCTTTCTTCTTTCTTCTTTCTTTCTTCTTTCTTTCTACTTTTTTCTTCATTCTTTATTCTTCCTTTCTTCTTCCTTTCTTCTTCCTTTTTTCTTCCTTTCTTCTTTCTTTCTTCTTTCTTTCTTCTTTCTTTCTTTTTCTTTCTCTCTTCTTTCTCTATTCTTCCTTTATTCTTCCTTTCTTCTTCTTTTCTTATTACTTTCATCTTTCTTTCTTTCTTCTTTCTTTTTTCTTACTTTCTTCTTTCTTTCTTTCTTCTTTATTTCTTCTTTCTTTATTCTTCCTTTCTTTATCCTTTCTTCTTCCTTTCTTCTTTCTTTATTCTTTCTTTCTATTTTCTTTCTTCTTTCATTCTTTCTTCTTTCTTTCTTCTTTCTTTCTTAGTTCTTTCTTACATCTCTCTTACTTCTTCTTTACTTCTTTCTTATTTCTTTCTTTCTTCTTTGTTCTTTCTTTCTTCCTTCTTTCTTCTTTCTTTCTTTCTTTCTTCTTTCTTTCTTACTTCTTTCTTATTTCTTTCTTCTTTCTTCTTTCTTTCTTCTTTCTTCTTTCTTTCTTTCTTACTTCTTTCTTCTTTCTTTCTTTCTTCTTTCTTTCTTTTTCTTTCTTCATTTTTCTTCCATCTTTCTTCTTTCTTTCTTCTTTCTTTCTTCTTTTTTTCTTCTTTTTTCTTTTTCTTTCTTTCTTCTTCTTTCTTCTTTCTTCTTTCTTTCTTCATTCTTTCTTCATTCTTTCTTACTTCTTTCTTAACTTCTTTCTTTCTTCTATCTTTCTTCTTTCTTTCTTCTTTCTTTCTTTCTTCTTTCTTTCTTCTTTTTTCTTCTTTCTTTCTTTCTTACTTCTTTCTTATTTCTTTCTTCTTTCTTTCTTTTTTCTCTCTTCTTTCTTTCTTCCTTCTTTCTTCTCTCTTTCTTTCTTCTTTCTTTCTTCTTTCTTTCTTCCTTTTTCTTCTTTCCTCTTTCTTCTTTCTTTCCTCTTTCTTTCTTCTTCTTTTTTTCTTCTTTCTTTCTTACTTATTTCTTTCTTACTTCTTTCTTATTTCTTTCTTCTTTCTTCTTTCTTTTTTTCTTTCTTTCTTTTTTCTTTCTTCTTTCTTTCTTCCTTCTTTCTTACTTCTTTCTTCTTTCTTTTATTCTTCTTTCTTTCTTTCTTATTTCTTTCTTCTTTCTTTCTTTCTTCTTTCTTTCTTCTTTCTTACTTCTTTCTTTCTTCTTTCTTTCTTCTTTCTTTCTTTCTTCTTTCTTTTTTCTTCCTTTCTTCTTTCTTCTTTCTTCTTTCGTTCTTTCTTCTTTCTTTCTTTTTTCTTTCTTTCTTTCTTCTTTGTTTCTTCTTTCTTTCTTACTTCTTTCTTACTTCCTTCTTTCTTCTTTCTTTCTTCTTTCTTTCTTTATTTCTTCTTTCTTTCCTCTTTCTTTCTTCTTTCTTTCTTCTTTTTTTCTTCTTTCTTTCTTTCTACTTCTTTCTTATTTCTTTCTTCTTTCTTCTTCTTTCTTTCTTTTTCTTTCTTCTTTTTTTCTTCCTTCTTTCTTCTCTCTTTCTTTCTTCTTTCTTTCTTCTTTCTTTCTTCTTCCTTCTTTCTTCTTTCCTCTTTCTTCTTTCTTCCTCTTTTCTTTCTTCTTTCTTTTTTTCTTCTTTCTTTCTTACTTATTTCTTTCTAACTTCTTTCTAATTTCTTTCTTCTTTCTTCTTTCTTTCTTTCTTTTTCTTTCTTCTTTCTTTCTTCCTTCTTTCTTCTTTCTTTCTTCTTTCTTTTTCCTCTTTCTTTCTTCTTCTTTCTTTCTTCTTTCTTTCTTTCTTTCTTCTTTCTTCTTCTTTCTTTCTTCTTCCTTTCTTCTTTCTTCTTTCTTTCTTCTTTCTTTCTTTCTTCTTTCTTTCCTCTTCCTTTCCTACTTCTTTCTTACTTCTTTCTTAATTCTTTCTTACTTCTTCCATACTTATTTCTTACTTCTTTGTTTCTTCTTTCTTTCTTCTTTCTTTTTCCTCTTTCTTTCTTTCTTCTTTTTTCTTCTTTCTTTCTTCTTTCTTTCTTTCTTCTTTCTTTCTTATTTCTTTCTTCTTTCTTTCTTCTTCCTTTCTTCTTTCTTTCCTCTTTCCTTCTTCTTCTTTCTTCTTTCTTACTTCTTTCTTACTTCTTTCTTTCTTCTTTCTTTCCTCTTTCTTCTTTGTTCTTCTTTATTTCTTATTTCTTTCTTCTTTCTTTCTTACTTCTTTCTTTCTTCTTTCCTCTTTCTTCTTTCTTTCTTCTTTCTTTCTTCTTTCTTCTTTCTTTCTTACTTCTTTCTTTCTTCTTTCTTTATTCTTCTTTCTTCTTCCTTTCTTCTTTCTTTCTTCTTTCTTCTTTCTTCTTTCTTCTTTTTTTCTTTTGCTTTCTTCTTTCTTTCTTTCTTCTTTTTTTCTTTTTGCTTTCTTCTTTCTTCTCCATCTCTCTTCTTTCTCTCTTTCTTCTTTCTTTCTTCTTTCTTTCTTCTTTCTTTCTTTCTTCTTCCTTCTTCTCCTTTCTTCTTTCTTTCCTCTTTCTTTCCTCTTTCTTTCTTTCTTCTTTCTTTCTTCTTTTTTCTTTTTTCTTCTTTCTTCTTTCTTTCTTCTTTCTTCTTTCTTTCTTCTTTCTTTCTTCCTTCTTTCTTCTCTCTTTCTTTCTTCTTTCTTCTTTCTTTCTTGTTTCTTTCTTCTTCCTTCTTTCTTCTTTCTTCCTTACTTCTTTCTTTCTTCTTTATTTCTTTTTCTTTATACTTTCTTCCTTATTTCCTCTTTCTTCTTTCTTTCTTCTTTCTTTCATTTTTCTTTTCTTTCTTTCTTACTTATTTCTTTCTTACTTCGTTTCTTATTCTTTCTTCTTTCTTCTTTCCTCTTTCTTTTTTCTTTCTTTCTTTTTTCTTCTCTTTCTTTCTTCCTTCTTTCTTCTTTCTTTCTTCTTCCTCTTTCTTTCTTCTTTCTTTCTTTCTTCTTTCTTCTTTATTCTTCCTTTCTTCTTCCTTCTTCTTTCTTTCTTCTTTCTTTTTCTTTCTTTCTTCTTTTTTTCTTTTTGCTTTCTTCTTTCTTTCTTCCATCTTTCTTCTTTCTATCTTTCTTCTTCTTTCTTTCTTCTTTCTTCTTTCTTTCTTCTTTCTTTCTTCTTTCTTCTTTCTTTCTTCTTTCTTTCTTCTTTCTTTCTTTCTTCTTTCTTTCTTCCTTCTTTCTTCTCTCTTTCTTTCTTCTTTCTTCTTTCTTTCTTCTTTCTTTCTTTCTTCCTTCTTTCTTCTTTCTTCCTTACTTTTTCTTTCTTCTTTATTTCCTTTCTTTCTTCTTTCTTTCTTCTTTCTTTCTTCTTTCTTTCTTTCTTCTTTATTTCTTACTTCTTTCTTTCTTACTTCTTCTTTCTTACATCTTTCTTATTTCTTTCTTCTTTCTTCTTTCTTCTTTCTTCTTTCTTCTTACTTCTTTCTTCTTTCCTCTTTCTTCTTTCTTCTTTCTTTTTCTTTCTTCATCTTTCTTTCTTCTTTCTTTCTTTCTGACCTCTTTCTTATTTCTTTCTTCTTTCTTTCTTTTTCATTCTTCTTTCTTTCTTCCTTCTTTCTTCTTTCCTTCTTCTTTCTTTTTTCTTCATTTTCTTTCTTCTTTCTTTCTTCTTCTTTCTTTCTTCCTTTTTTCTTCTTTCTTCCTTACTTCTTACTTTCTTCTTTATTTCTCCTTTCTTTCTTCTTTCTTTCTTCTTTCTTTCTTCTCTCTTCTTCTTCCTTTCTTCTTTCTTCCTCTTTCCTTCTTCTTTCTTTCTCTTTCTTACTTCTTTCTTACTTCTTTCTTTCTTCTTTCTTTCCTCTTTCTTCTTTGTTCTTCTTTATTTCTTATTTCTTTCTTCTTTCTTTCTTACCTCTTTCTTTCTTCTTTCCTCTTTCTTCTTTCTTTCTTCTTTCTTTCTTTCTTCTTTCTTTCTTAATTCTTTCTTTCTTCTTTCTTTCTTTCTTCTTTCTTCCTTTCTTCTTTCTTTCTTCTTTCTTTCTTCTTTTTTCCTCTTTCTTTCTTTTTTCTTTCTTACTTCTTTCTTAACTTCTTTCTTTCTTCTTTCTTTCTTCTTTCTTCTTCTTTCTTTCTTACTTCTTTCTTTCTTTCTCTTACTTTCTTTCTTCTTTCTTTCTTATTTCTTTCTTACTTCTTTCTTACTTCTTTCTTACTTTTTTCTTACTTCTTTCTTACTTCATTCTTTCTTCTGTCTTTCTTCTTTTTTCTTCTTCTTTCTTTCTTCTTTCTTTCTTCTTTCTTTATTCTTCCTTTCTTCTTCCTTTCTTCTTCCTCTCTTCTTGCTTTTTCTTCCTTCTTCTTACTTTCTTCTTTCTTTCTTCTTCTTTCTTTCTTCTTTCTTTCTTCATTCTCTCTTCTTTCTTTCTTCTTTCTTCTTTCTTTCTTCTTTCTTTCTTCTTTCTTTATTCTCTCTTTTTTTTCCTTTCTTCTTCCTTTCCTCTTTCTTTTTCTTCTTTCTTCTTTCTTTCTTCATTCATTCTTTCTTCTTTCTTCTTCTTTCTTTCTTAGTTCATTCTTACTTCTTTCTTACTTCTTCCTTACTTCTTTCTTATTTCTTTCTTTCTTCTTTCTTTCTTCTTTATTCTTTCTTTCTTGTTTTTTATTCTTTCTTTCTTTCTTCTTTCTTTCTTCTTTGTTTATTCTTCCTTTCTTCTTCTTTCTTCTTCCTTTCTTCTTTCTTTCTTCTTTATTTCTTATTTCTTTCTTCTTTCTTTCGTACTTCTTCTTTCTTCATTCTTTCTTTCTTCTTTCTTTCTTACTTCTTTCTTTCTTACTTCTTTCTTCTTTCTTTCTTCTTTCGTTCTTCTTTCTTTCTTTCTTCTTATTTCTTCTATCGTCTTTCTTTCTTCTTTCTCCTTTCTTTCTTCTTTCTTTCTTCTTTCTTTCTTCTTTCCTTCTTCTTTATTTTCTTCTTCCTTTCTTCTTCCTTTCTTCTTCCTTTCAACTTTCTTTCTTCTTTCTTTCTTCTTTCTTTCTTGTTTCTTTATTCTTCCTTTCTTCTTCCTTCCTCATTCCTTTCTTCTTCCTTTCTCTTCTTTCTTCTTTCTTTCATTCTTCTTTCTTCTTTCTTTCTTCTTTTTTCTTTCTTTCTTCTTTCTCTCTTCTTTCTTTCTTCTTTCTTTCTTTCTTTCTTCTTGTTCTTTCTTCTTTCTTTCTTCATTCTTCTTTCTTTCTTTCTTCTTTCTTCTTTCTTCTTTTTTTCTTTCTTCTTTCTTTCTTCTTTCTTACTTCTTTCTACTTCTTTATTTCTTCATTCCTTCTTCTTTATTTCTTCTTTCTTTCTTCTTTCTTTCTTCTTTCTTCTTTTTCTTACTTCTTTCTTTCTTCTTTCTTTATTCTTCTTTCTTCTTCCTTCCTCCTTCCTTTCTTCTTCCTTTCTTCTCTCTTTCTTCTTTCTTTCATTCTTCTTTCTTCTTTTTTCTTCT
This sequence comes from Columba livia, assembly GCF_036013475.1. Classification (NCBI taxonomy): domain Eukaryota; kingdom Metazoa; phylum Chordata; class Aves; order Columbiformes; family Columbidae; genus Columba; species Columba livia. Next base: position 33,048 of record NW_027043768.1, read on the forward strand.
TTTTTCTTTCTTTCTTCTTTCTCTCTTCTTTCTTTCTTCTTTCTTTCTTTCTTCTTCTTGTTCTTTCTTCTTTCTTTCTTTCTTCATTCTTCTTTCTTTCTTCTTTCTTTCTTTCTTCTTTTTTCTTTCTTCTTTCTTCTTCTTTCTTAGTTCTTTCTTACTTCTTCTTACTTCTTTATTTCTTCATTCCTTCTTCTTTATTTCTTCATTCTTTCTTCTTTATTTCTTCATTCTTCTTTCTTTCTTACTTCTTTCTTTCTTCTTTCTTTTATCTTTCTTTTTCTTTCTTTCTTATTTATTTCTTTCTAATTCTTTCTTATTTCTTTCTTCTTTCTTCTTTCCTCTTTCTTTTTCTTTCTTTCTTTTTTCTTTCTTCTTTCTTCTTCTTCTTTTCTTCTTTCTTCTTTCCTCTTTCTTTCTTCTTTCTTTCTTCTTTCTTTCTTCTTTCTTTATCTTCCTTTCTTCTTCCTTTCTTCTTTCTTTCTTCTTCTTTTTCTTTTTTCTTCTTTTTTTCTTTTTGCTTTCTTCTTTCTTTCTTCCATCTTTCTTCTTTCTTTCTTTCTTTCTTCTTTCTTTCTTCTTTCTTCTTTCTTTCTTCTTTCTTTCTTCTTTCTTCTTTCTTTCTTCTTTCTTTCTTCTTTCTTCATTCTTCTTTCTTTCTTCTTTCTTCTTCTTTCTTTCTTCTTCTTTCTTTCTTTCTTCTTTGTTCTTTCTTTTTCTTCTTTATTCATTCTTCTTCTTCTTTCTTTCTTTCTTCTTTCTTTCTTCCTTCTTTCTTCTCTCTTTCTTTCTTCTTTCTTCTTTCTTTCGTCTTTCTTTCTTTCTTCCTTCTTTCTTCTTTCTTCATTACTTCTTTCTTTCTTCTTTATTTCCTTTCTTTCTTCTTTCTTTCTTCTTTCTTTCTTCTTTCTTTCTTTCTTCTTTATTCTTACTTCTTTCTTTCTTACTTCTTTCTTTCTTACTTCTTTCTTATTTCTTTCCTCTTTCTTCTTTCTTCTTTCTTCTTTCTTCTTTCTTCTTTCTTCTTTCTTCTTTCTTCTTTCTTCTTTCTTCTTTCTTCTTTCTTCTTTCTTCTTTCTTCTTCTCTTCTTCTTCTTTCTTCTTTCTTCTTTCTTCTTACTTCTTTCTTCTTTCTTCTTTCTTATTTTTCTTTCTTTTTTCTTTCTTTCATCTTTCTTTCTTCTTTCTTTCTTTCTGACCTCTTTCTTCTTTCTTTCTTCTTTCTTTCTTTTTTCTTTCTTCTTTCTTTCTTCCTTCTTTCTTCTTTCCTTCTTCTTTCTTTTTTCTTCATTTTTTCTTTCTTCTTTCTTTCTTCTTCTTTCTTTCTTCCTTTTTTCTACTTTCTTCCTTTCTTCTTTCTTTCTTCTTTATTTCTTCCTTCTTTCTTCTTTCTTTCTTCTTTCTTTTTTTCTTCTCTCTTCTTTCTTCTATCTTTCTTCTTTCTTTCTTCTTCCTATTTCTTCTTTCTTCCTTCTTCTTCCTTTCTTCTTTATTTATTCTTTCTTTCTTTCTTCTTTCTTTCTTACTTCTTCCTTTCTTCTTTCTTTCTTCTTCTTTCTTCTTTCGTTCTTCTTTCTTTCTTTCTTCTTCTTTCTTTCTTCTTTCTTTCTTCTTCCTTTATTCTTCCTTACTTCTTCCTTTCTTCTTTCTTTCTTCTTTCTTTCTTCTTTCTTTCTTCTTCCTTTCTTCTTCCTTTCTTCTTCCTTTCTTCTTTCTTTCTTCTTCCTTCTTTCTTTATTCTTTCTTTCTTTGTTTCTTCCTTTCTTCTTTCTTTCTTCTTTCTCTTCTTTCTCCTTTCTTCTTCTTTCTATCTCCTTTCTTTCTTCTTTCTTCTTCTTTCTTTCTTCTTTCTTATTCCTTTCTTTCTTCTTTCTTTCTTCTTTCTTTCTTTCTTTCTTTCTTTCTCTCTTCTTTGTTCTTTCTTCTTTCTTTCTTCTTTCTTTCTTTCTTCATTCTTCTTTCTTTCTTCTTCTTTCTTTCTTTCTTTCATCTTTCTTTCTTTCTTCCTTCTTTCTTCTTTCTTTCTTCTTTCTTTTTTTCTTCATTCTTTCTTTCTTCTTCTTTCTTTCTTCCTTTTTCTTCTTTCTTCCTTACTTCTTTCTTTCTTCTTTATTCTTCTTTCTTCTTTCTTTTTTCTTTCTTACTTCTTTGTTTCTTCTTTCTTTCTACTTTCTTTCGTCTTTCTTTCTTCTTTCGTTCTTCTTCTTTCTTCCTTCTTTCTTTCTTCTTTCTTTCTTCTTCCTTTATTCTTCCTTTCTTCTTCCTTCTTTTTTCTTTCTTCTTTCTTTCTTACTTCTTTTTTCTTCTTTCTTTCTTACTTCTTTCTTTCTTACTTCTTTCTTATTTCTTTCTTCTTTCTTCTTTCTCTTTCTTTCTTCTTTTTCTTTCTTCTTTCTTTCTCCCTTCTTCCTTCTTCTTTCTTCTTTCTTTTTTTCTTCTCTTCTTTTTCTTCTTTCTTTCTTCTTTCTTTCTTTCTTCCTTCTTCCTTCTTTCTTCCTTCCTTCTTTCTTTCTTCTTTCTTTCTTCTTCCTTTATTTTTCCATACTTCTTACTTTCTTGTTTCTTTCTTATTTCTTCTTTCTTTCTTCTTTCATTCTTTGTTTCTTCCTTCTTTCTTCTTTCTTTCTTCTTTCTTCTTTTTCTCCTTTCTTTCTTCTTTCTATCTCCTTTCATTCTTCTTCTTTCTTCTTTCTTTCTTCCTTCTTTCTTTCTTCTTTCTTCCTTCTTTCTTTCTTCTTTCTTTCTTCTTTCTTTCTTCTTTCTTTCTTTCTTTCTTTCTTCTCTGTTCTTTCTTCTTTCTTTCTTCTTTCTTTCTTTCTTCATTCCTCTTTCTTCTTTCTTTCTGTCTTCATTCTTCTTTCTTTCTTCTTTCTATCTTTCTTCTTTTTTTCTTCTTTCTTTCTTCTTTCTTTCTTCTTTCTTTCTTTCTTCCTTCTTTCTTCTTTCTTCCTTACTTCTTTCTTTCTTCTTTCTTCTTCTTCTTTCTTAATTCTTTCTTACTTCTTTCTTACTTCTTTATTTCTACATTCTTTCTTCTTTCTTTCTTTCTTCTTCTTCTTCTCTCTTTCATCTTTCTTTCTTCTTTCTTTCTTCTGCCTTTTTTCTTCCTTTCTTCTTCCTTTCTTTTTTCTTTCTTCTTTCTTTTCCTCTTTCTTTCTTTCTTCTTTCTTTCTTCTTTCTTTCTTCTTTCTTCTTTCTTTCTACTTTCTTTCTTCTTTCTTTGTTCTTTCTTTCTTATTCTTCTTTCTTCTTCTTCTTTCTTTCTTCTTTCTTTCTTCTTTCTTCTTCCTTTCTCTTCTTTCTTCCGTCTTTCTTCTTCTTCGTTCTTCTTCTTCTTCCTCTTCTTCTTCTTCTTCTTTCTTCTTCCTTTATTCTTCCTTTCTTCTTCCTTTCTTTTTTTCTTCTTTTCTTTCTTACTTCTTTTTTTCTTCCTTCTTTCTTACTTCTGTCTTTCTTACTTCTTTCTTATTTCTTTCTTCTCTCTCTTTTCTTTCTTCTTTTTTCTTTCTTCTTTCTTCTCCCTCTTTCTTCTTTTTTTCTTCTTTCTTTTTTCTTCTCTCCTTTTTTCTTCTTTCTTTCTTCTTTCTTCTTTCTCCTTCTTTCTTCTTTCTTCCTTCCTTCTTTCTTTCTTCTTTCTTTCTTCTTCCTTTATTTTTCCTTACTTCTTACTTTCTTCTTTCTTTCTTATTTCTCTTTTTCTTCTTTCTTTCTTCTTTCTTTCTTGTTTCTTCCTTCTTTCTTCTTTCTTTCTTCTTCTCTTTTTTCTCCTTCTTTCTTCTTTCTATCTTCTTTCATTCTTCTTTCTTTCTTCTTTCTTTCTCCTTCTTTCTTTCTTCTTTCTTTCTTCTTTCTTTATTCTTTCTTTCTTTCTTTCTTCTCTGTTCTTTCTCTTTCTTTCTTCTTTCTTTCTTCATTCTCTTTCTTCTTTCTTTCTTTCTTCATTCTTTCTTTCTTTCTTCTTTTTTTCTTCTTTCTTCTTCTTTCTTTCTTTCTTCCTTCTTTCTTTCTTCCTTCTTTCTTCTTTCTTCCTTACTTCTTTCTTTCTTCTTTCTATCTTCTTACTTTCTTAATTCTTTCTTACTTCTTTCTTACTTCTTTATTTCTTCATTCTTTCTTCTTTCTTCTTTCTTCTTTCTTTCTTCTCTCTTTCATCGTTCTTTCTTCTTTATTTCTTCTGCCTTTTTTCTTCCTTCTTCTTCCTTTCTTTTTCTTTCTCTTTTTTCTCTTTCTTTCTTTCTTCTTCTTTCTTCTTTCTTTCTTCTTTCTTCTTTCTTTCTACTTTTTTATTCTTTCTTTGTTCTTTCTTTCTTTCTTCTTTCTTCTTCTTTCTTTCTCTTCCTTCTTCTTTCTTTCTTCTTTCTTTCTACTTTCATCTTTCTTCCTTTCTTCTTTCCTTCTTCTTTCTTTCTTCTTTCTTCTTTCTTTCTTCTTTCTTTCTCTTTCTTTATTCTTCCTTTCTTCCTTTCTTCTTCCTTTCTTCTTTCTTCTTCTTTCTTTCTTTCTCTTTCTTACTTAATTCTGCTTTCTTTCTTCTTTATTTCTTATTTCTTTCTTCTTTCTATCTTACTTCTTTCTTTCTTCTATCCTCTTTCTTCTTTCTTTCTTCTTTCATCTTTCTTCTTTCATCTTTCTTCTTTCTTCTTTCTTCTTTCTTCTTCTTCTTCTTCTTCTTCTTTCTTCTTTCTTCTTTCTTCTTTCTTCTTTCTTCTTTCTTTCTTTCTTTCATCTTTCTTTCTTCTTTCTTTCTTTCTGACCTCTTTCTACTTTCTTTCATTCTTCTTTCATTCTTTTTTCTTTTTTCTTTCTTTCTTCCTTCTTTCTTCTTTCTTTCTTCTTTCTTTTTTCTTCATTCTTTCTTTCTTCTTCTTTCTTTCTTCCTTTTTTCTTCTTTCTTCCTTACTTCTTTCTTACTTCTTTCTTACTTCTTTATTTCTTCATTCTTTCTTCTTTCTTCTTCTCTTCTTTCTTCTTTCTTTCTTACTTCTTTCTTACTTCTTTCTTACTTCTTTATTCTTCTTTCTTTCTTCTTTCTTCTTCTTCTTCTTTCTTTCTTCTTCTCTTCTTTCTTTCTTCTTCTTCTTCTTTCTTCTTTCTTTCTTTCTTCTTCTTTCTTCCTTCTTATTCTTTTTTTCTTCTTTCTTTTTTTCTTCATTCTTTCTTCTTCTTCTTTCATCTTTCTTTCTTCTTCTTTCTTCATTTCTTCTTTCTTTCTTCTTTCTTTCTTCTTTCTTCCTTCTTCTTCTTTGTTCTTTCTTCTTTTCTTTCTTTCTTCTTTCTTTCTTCTTTCTTCTTTCTTTCTTTCTTCTTTCTTCTTTCTTCTTTCTTTCTTCTTTCTTTCTTTCTTTCTTCTTTCTTCTTCTTTTCTTTCTTTCTTTCTTCTTTCTTACTTATTTCTGCTTTCTTCTTTATTTCTTATTTCTTTCTTCTTTCTTTCTTACTTCTTTCTTTCTTCTTTCTTTCTTACTTCTTTCTTATTCTTTCTTCTTCTTCCTTTCTTCTTTCTTCTTTCTTCTTTCTTCTTTCTTTCTTCTCTTCTTTCTTTCTTCTTCTTCTTTCTTCTTTCTTCTTTCTTCTTTCTTCTTTCTTCTTTCTTCTTTCTTTTTTTTTCTTTCTTTCTTCTTTCTTTCTTTCTGACCTCTTTCTTCTTTCTATCATTCTTCTTTCTTTCTTTTTTCTTTTTTCTTTCTTTCTTCCTTCCTTCTTCTTTCTTTCTTCTTTCTTTTTTTCTTCATTCTTTCTTACTTCTTCTTTCTTTCTTCCTTTTTTCTTCTTTCTTCCTTTCTTCTTTCTTTCTTTTTTCTT
>NW_027043769.1:0-38632 GCF_036013475.1 Columba livia
AAAAGGGAAAGAAAGCCCAAAGAAAGGGGAAAGAAAGCCCAAAGAAAGGGGAAAGACTGCCTAAAGAAAGGGGAAAGAAAACCCAAAGAAAGGGGAAAGAAAGCCCAAAGAAAGCCCAAGGAAACTGGAAAGAAAGCCCAAAGAAAAGGGAAAGAAAGCCCAAAGAAAGCCCAAAGAAAGCGGAAAGAAAGCCCAAAGAAAGCCCAAAGAAAGCCCAAAGAAAGGGGAAAGAATGCGCAAAGAAAGCCCAAAGAAAGGGGAAACAAAGCCCAAAGAAAGGGGAAAGAAAGCCCAAAGAAAGGGGAAAGAAAGCCCAAAGAAAGGGGAAAGAAAGCCCAAAGAAAGCCCAAAGAAAGGAGAAAGAAAGCCCAAAGAAAGGGGACAGAAAGCCCAAAGAAAGGGGAAAGAAAGCCCAAAGAAAGCCCAAAGAAAGGGGAAAGAAAGCCCAAAGAAAGCCCAAAGAAAGGGGAAAGAATGCCCAAAGAAAGCCCAAAGAAAGGGGAATGAAAGCCCAAAGAAAGCCCAAAGAAAGTCAAAAGAAAGCCCAAAAAAAGCCCAAAGAAAGCCCAAAGAAAGGGGAAAGAAAGCCCAAAGAAAGGGGAAAGAAAAGGGAAAGAAAGCCCAAAGAAAGCCCAAAGAAAGCCCAAAGAAAGCCCAAAGAAAGGGGAAAGAAAGCCCAAAGAAAGGGGAAAGAAAGCCCAAAGAAAGGCCAAAGAAAGGGGAAAGAAAGCCCAAAGAAAGGGGAAAGAAAGTCCAAAGAAAGCCCAAAGAAAGGGGAAAGAAAGCCCAAAGAAAGGGGAAAGAAAGCCCAAGGAAAGGGGAATGACAGCCCAAAGAAAGGGGAAAGAAAGCCCAAAGAAAGGGGAAAGAAAGCCCAAAGAAAGCCTAAAGAAAGGGGAAAGAAAGCCCAAAGAAAGCCCAAAGAAAGGGGAAAGAAAGCCCAAAGAAAGCACAAAGAAAGGGGAAAGAAAGCCCAAAGAAAACCCAAAGAAAGCCCAAAGAAAGCCCAAAGAAAGGGGAAAGAAAGCCCAAAGAAAGCCCAAAGAAAGGGGAAAGAAAGCCCAAAGAAAGGGGAAAGAAAGCCCAAAGAAAGGGGAAAGAAAGCCCAAAGAAAGGGGAAAGAAAGCCCAAAGAAAGCCCAAAGAAAGGCGAAAGAAAGCCCAAAGAAAGCCCAAAGAAAGCCCAAAGAAAGGGGAAAGAATGCGCAAAGAAAGCCCAAAGAAAGGGGAAACAAAGCCCAAAGAAAGGGGAAACAAAGCTCAAAGAAAGGGGAAAGAAAGCCCAAAGAAAGGGGAAAGAAAGCCCAAAGAAAGGGGAAAGAAAGCCCAAAGAAAGCCCAAAGAAAGGAGAAAGAAAGCCCAAAGAAAGGGGACAGAAAGCCCAAAGAAAGGGGAAAGAAAGCCCAAAGAAAGGGGAAAGAAAGCCCAAAGAAAGCCCAAAGAAAGGAGAAAGAAAGCCCAAAGAAAGGGGACAGAAAGCCCAAAGAAAGGGGAAAGAAAGCCCAAAGAAAGCCCAAAGAAAGGGGAAAGAAAGCCCAAAGAAAGCCCAAAGAAAGGGGAAAGAATGCCCAAAGAAAGCCCAAAGAAAGGGGAATGAAAGCCCAAAGAAAGCCCAAAGAAAGTCAAAAGAAAGCCCAAAAAAAGCCCAAAGAAAGCCCAAAGAAAGGGGAAAGAAAGCCCAAAGAAAGGGGAAAGAAAGCCCAAAGAAAGCCCAAAGAAAGGGGAAAGAAAGCCTAAAGAAAGCCCAAAGAAAGCCCAAAGAAAGTGGAAAGAAAAGGGAAAGAAAGCCCAAAGAAAAGGGAAAGAAAGCCCAAAGAAAGGGGAAAGAAAGCCCAAAGAAAGGGGAAAGACAGCCCAAAGAAAGGGGAAAGAAAACCCAAAGAAAGGGGAAAGAAAGCCCAAAGAAAGCCCAAGGAAAGGGGAAAGAAAGCCCAAAGAAAAGGGAAAGAAAGCCCAAAGAAAAGGGAAAGAAAGCCCAAAGAAAGCGGAAAGAAAGCCCAAAGAAAGCCCAAAGAAAGCCCAAAGAAAGGGGAAAGAAAGCCCAAAGAAAGGGGAAACAAAGCCCAAAGAAAGGGGAAAGAAAGCCCAAAGAAAAGGGAAAGAAAGCCCAAAGAAAGGGGAAAGAAAGCCCAAAGAAAGCCCAAAGAAAGGGGAAAGAAAGCCCAAAGAAAGGGGAAAGAAAGCCCAAAAAAAGGGGAAAGAAAGCCCAAAAAAAGGGGAAAGAAAGCCCAGAGAAAGCCCAAAGAAAGCCCAAAGAAAGCCCAAAGAAAGCCCAAAGAAAAGGGAAAGAAAGCCCAAAGAAAGGGGAAAGAAAGCCCAAAGAAAGGGGAAAGACAGCCCAAAGAAAGGGGAAAGAAAACCCAAAGAAAGGGGAAAGAAAGCCCAAAGAAAGCCCAAGGAAAGGGGAAAGAAAGCCCAAAGAAAAGGGAAAGAAAGCTCAAAGAAAAGGGAAAGAAAGCCCAAAGAAAGCGGAAAGAAAGCCCAAAGAAAGCCCAAAGAAAGCCCAAAGAAAGGGGAAAGAAAGCCCAAAGAAAGGGGAAACAAAGCCCAAAGAAAGGGGAAAGAAAGCCCAAAGAAAAGGGAAAGAAAGCCCAAAGAAAGGGGAAAGAAAGCCCAAAGAAAGCCCAAAGAAAGGGGAAAGAAAGCCCAAAGAAAGGGGAAAGAAAGCCCAAAAAAAGGGGAAAGAAAGCCCAGAGAAAGCCCAAAGAAAGCCCAAAGAAAGCCCAAAGAAAGCCCAAAGAAAAGGGAAAGAAAGCCCAAAGAAAGGGGAAAGAAAGCCCAAAGAAAGGGGAAAGAAAGCGCAAAGAAAGGGGAAAGAAAACCCAAAGAAAGGGGAAAGAAAGCCCAAAGAAAGCCCAAGGAAAGGGGAAAGAAAGCCCAAAGGAAAGGGAAAGAAAGCCCAAAGAAAAGGGAAAGAAAGCCCAAAGAAAGCGGAAAGAAAGCCCAAAGAAAGCCCAAAGAAAGCCCAAAGAAAGGGGAAAGAAAGCCCAAAGAAAGGGGAAACAAAGCCCAAAGAAAGGGGAAAGAAAGCCCAAAGAAAAGGGAAAGAAAGCCCAAAGAAAGCCCAAAGAAAGCGGAAAGAAAGCCCAAAGAAAGCCCAAAGAAAGCCCAAAGAAAGGGGAAAGAATGCGCAAAGAAAGCCCTAAGAAAGGGGAAACAAAGCCCAAAGAAAGGGGAAAGAAAGCCCAAAGAAAGGGGAAAGAAAGCCCAAAGAAAGGGGAAAGAAAGCCCAAAGAAAGCCCAAAGAAAGGAGAAAGAAAGCCCAAAGAAAGGGGACAGAAAGCCCAAAGAAAGGGGAAAGAAAGCCCAAAGAAAGCCCAAAGAAAGGGGAAAGAAAGCCCAAAGAAAGCCCAAAGAAAGGGGAAAGAATGCCCAAAGAAAGCCCAAAGAAAGGGGAATGAAAGCCCAAAGAAAGCCCAAAGAAAGTCAAAAGAAAGCCCAAAAAAAGCCCAAAGAAAGCCCAAAGAAAGGGGAAAGAAAGCCCAAAGAAAGGGGAAAGAAAAGGGAAAGAAAGCCCAAAGAAAGCCCAAAGAAAGCCCAAAGAAAGGGGAAAGAAAGCCCAAAGAAAGGGGAAAGAAAGCCCAAAGAAAGGCCAAAGAAAGGGGAAAGAAAGCCCAAAGAAAGGGGAAAGAAAGTCCAAAGAAAGCCCAAAGAAAGGGGAAAGAAAGCCCAAAGAAAGCCCAAAGAAAGGGGAAACAAAGCCCAAAGAAAGGGGACAGAAAGCCCAAAGAAAGGGGAAAGAAAGCCCAAAGAAAGGGGAAAGAAAGCCCAAGGAAAGGGGAATGACAGCCCAAAGAAAGGGGAAAGAAAGCCCAAAGAAAGGGGAAAGAAAGCCCAAAGAAAGCCTAAAGAAAGGGGAAAGAAAGCCCAAAGAAAGCCCAAAGAAAGGGGAAAGAAAGCCCAAAGAAAGCACAAAGAAAGGGGAAAGAAAGCCCAAAGAAAACCCAAAGAAAGCCCAAAGAAAGCCCACAGAAAGCCCAAAGAAAGCCCAAAGAAAGCCCAAAGAAAGGGGAAAGAAAGCCCAAAGAAAGGGGAAAGAAAGCCCAAAGAAAGGGGAAAGAAAGCCCAAAGAAAGGGGAAAGAAAGCCCAAAGAAAGCCCAAAGAAAGGCGAAAGAAAGCCCAAAGAAAGCCCAAAGAAAGCCCAAAGAAAGGGGAAAGAATGCGCAAAGAAAGCCCAAAGAAAGGGGAAACAAAGCCCAAAGAAAGGGGAAACAAAGCTCAAAGAAAGGGGAAAGAAAGCCCAAAGAAAGGGGAAAGAAAGCCCAAAGAAAGGGGAAAGAAAGCCCAAAGAAAGCCCAAAGAAAGGAGAAAGAAAGCCCAAAGAAAGGGGATAGAAAGCCCAAAGAAAGGGGAAAGAAAGCCCAAAGAAAGGGGAAAGAAAGCCCAAAGAAAGCCCAAAGAAAGGGGAAAGAATGCCCAAAGAAAGCCCAAAGAAAGGGGAATGAAAGCCCAAAGAAAGCCCAAAGAAAGTCAAAAGAAAGCCCAAAAAAAGCCCAAAGAAAGCCCAAAGAAAGGGGAAAGAAAGCCGAAAGAAAGCCCAAAGAAAGCCCAAAGAAAGTGGAAAGAAAAGGGAAAGAAAGCCCAAAGAAAGCCCAAAGAAAGCGGAAAGAAAGCCCAAAGAAAGCCCAAAGAAAGCCCAAACAAAGGGGAAAGAATGCGCAAAGAAAGCCCAAAGAAAGGGGAAACAAAGCCCATAGAAAGGGGAAAGAAAGCCCAAAGAAAGGGGAAAGAAAGCCCAAAGAAAGGGGAAAGAAAGCCCAAAGAAAGCCCAAAGAAAGGAGAAAGAAAGCACAAAGAAAGGGGACAGAAAGCCCAAAGAAAGGGGAAAGAAAGCCCAAAGAAAGCCCAAAGAAAGGGGAAAGAATGCCCAAAGAAAGCCCAAAGAAAGGGGAATGAAAGCCCAAAGAAAGCCCAAAGAAAGTCAAAAGAAAGCCCAAAAAAAGCCCAAAGAAAGCCCAAAGAAAGGGGAAAGAAAGCCCAAAGAAAGGGGAAAGAAAAGGGAAAGAAAGCCCAAAGAAAGCCCAAAGAAAGCCCAAAGAAAGGGGAAAGAAAGCCCAAAGAAAGGGGAAAGAAAGCCCAAAGAAAGGCCAAAGAAAGGGGAAAGAAAGCCCAAAGAAAGGGGAAAGAAAGTCCATAGAAAGCCCAAAGAAAGGGGAAAGAAAGCCCAAAGAAAGCCCAAAGAAAGGGGAAACAAAGCCCAAAGAAAGGGGAAAGAAAGCCCAAAGAAAGGGGAAAGAAAGCCCAAAGAAAGGGGAAAGAAAGCCCAAGGAAAGGGGAATGACAGCCCAAAGAAAGGGGAAAGAAAGCCCAAAGAAAGGGGAAAGAAAGCCCAAAGAAAGCCTAAAGAAAGGGGAAAGAAAGCCCAAAGAAAGCCCAAAGAAAGGGGAAAGAAAGGGGAAAGAAAGCCCAAAGAAAGGGGAAAGAAAGCGCAAAGAAATACCAAAGAAAGGGGAAAGAAAGCAAAAAGAAAGGGGAAAGAAAGCCCAAAGAAATGGGAAAGAAAGCCCAAAGAAAGGGGAAAGAAAGCCCATAGAAAGGGGAAAGAAAGCCCAAAGAAAGGGGAAAGAAAGCTCAAAGAAAGCCCAATGAAAGGGGAAAGAAAGCCCAAAGAATGGAGAAAGAAAGCCCAAAGAAAGGGGAAAGAAAGCCCAAAGAAAGGGGAAAGAAAGCCCAAAGAAAGGGGAAAGAAAGCCCAAAAAAAGGGGAAAGAAAGCCCAGAGAAAGCCCAAAGAAAGCCCATAGAAAGCCCAAAGAAAGCCCAAAGAAAAGGGAAAGAAAGCCCAAAGAAAGGGGAAAGAAAGCCCAAAGAAAGGGGAAAGACTGCCTAAAGAAAGGGGAAAGAAAACCCAAAGAAAGGGGAAAGAAAGCCCAAAGAAAGCCCAAGGAAACTGGAAAGAAAGCCCAAAGAAAAGGGAAAGAAAGCCCAAAGAAAGCCCAAAGAAAGCGGAAAGAAAGCCCAAAGAAAGCCCAAAGAAAGCCCAAAGAAAGGGGAAAGAATGCGCAAAGAAAGCCCAAAGAAAGGGGAAACAAAGCCCAAAGAAAGGGGAAAGAAAGCCCAAAGAAAGGGGAAAGAAAGCCCAAAGAAAGGGGAAAGAAAGCCCAAAGAAAGCCCAAAGAAAGGAGAAAGAAAGCCCAAAGAAAGGGGACAGAAAGCCCAAAGAAAGGGGAAAGAAAGCCCAAAGAAAGGGGAAAGAAAGCCCAAAGAAAGCCCAAAGAAAGGAGAAAGAAAGCCCAAAGAAAGGGGACAGAAAGCCCAAAGAAAGGGGAAAGAAAGCCCAAAGAAAGCCCAAAGAAAGGGGAAAGAAAGCCCAAAGAAAGCCCAAAGAAAGGGGAAAGAATGCCCAAAGAAAGCCCAAAGAAAGGGGAATGAAAGCCCAAAGAAAGCCCAAAGAAAGTCAAAAGAAAGCCCAAAAAAAGCCCAAAGAAAGCCCAAAGAAAGGGGAAAGAAAGCCCAAAGAAAGGGGAAAGAAAAGGGAAAGAAAGCCCAAAGAAAGCCCAAAGAAAGCCCAAAGAAAGGGGAAAGAAAGCCCAAAGAAAGGGGAAAGAAAGCCCAAAGAAAGGCCAAAGAAAGGGGAAAGAAAGCCCAAAGAAAGGGGAAAGAAAGTCCAAAGAAAGCCCAAAGAAAGGGGAAAGAAAGCCCAAAGAAAGCCCAAAGAAAGGGGAAACAAAGCCCAAAGAAAGGGGACAGAAAGCCCAAAGAAAGGGGAAAGAAAGCCCAAAGAAAGGGGAAAGAAAGCCCAAGGAAAGGGGAATGACAGCCCAAAGAAAGGGGAAAGAAAGCCCAAAGAAAGGGGAAAGAAAGCCCAAAGAAAGCCTAAAGAAAGGGGAAAGAAAGCCCAAAGAAAGCCCAAAGAAAGGGGAAAGAAAGCCCAAAGAAAGCACAAAGAAAGGGGAAAGAAAGCCCAAAGAAAACCCAAAGAAAGCCCAAAGAAAGCCCACAGAAAGCCCAAAGAAAGCCCAAAGAAAGCCCAAAGAAAGGGGAAAGAAAGCCCAAAGAAAGGGGAAAGAAAGCCCAAAGAAAGGGGAAAGAAAGCCCAAAAAAAGGGGAAAGAAAGCCCAAAGAAAGCCCAAAGAAAGGCGAAAGAAAGCCCAAAGAAAGCCCAAAGAAAGCCCAAAGAAAGGGGAAAGAATGCGCAAAGAAAGCCCAAAGAAAGGGGAAACAAAGCCCAAAGAAAGGGGAAACAAAGCTCAAAGAAAGGGGAAAGAAAGCCCAAAGAAAGGGGAAAGAAAGCCCAAAGAAAGGGGAAAGAAAGCCCAAAGAAAGCCCAAAGAAAGGAGAAAGAAAGCCCAAAGAAAGGGGATAGAAAGCCCAAAGAAAGGGGAAAGAAAGCCCAAAGAAAGGGGAAAGAAAGCCCAAAGAAAGCCCAAAGAAAGGGGAAAGAATGCCCAAAGAAAGCCCAAAGAAAGGGGAATGAAAGCCCAAAGAAAGCCCAAAGAAAGTCAAAAGAAAGCCCAAAAAAAGCCCAAAGAAAGCCCAAAGAAAGGGGAAAGAAAGCCGAAAGAAAGCCCAAAGAAAGCCCAAAGAAAGTGGAAAGAAAAGGGAAAGAAAGCCCAAAGAAAGCCCAAAGAAAGCGGAAAGAAAGCCCAAAGAAAGCCCAAAGAAAGCCCAAACAAAGGGGAAAGAATGCGCAAAGAAAGCCCAAAGAAAGGGGAAACAAAGCCCATAGAAAGGGGAAAGAAAGCCCAAAGAAAGGGGAAAGAAAGCCCAAAGAAAGGGGAAAGAAAGCCCAAAGAAAGCCCAAAGAAAGGAGAAAGAAAGCACAAAGAAAGGGGACAGAAAGCCCAAAGAAAGGGGAAAGAAAGCCCAAAGAAAGCCCAAAGAAAGGGGAAAGAATGCCCAAAGAAAGCCCAAAGAAAGGGGAATGAAAGCCCAAAGAAAGCCCAAAGAAAGTCAAAAGAAAGCCCAAAAAAAGCCCAAAGAAAGCCCAAAGAAAGGGGAAAGAAAGCCCAAAGAAAGGGGAAAGAAAAGGGAAAGAAAGCCCAAAGAAAGCCCAAAGAAAGCCCAAAGAAAGGGGAAAGAAAGCCCAAAGAAAGGGGAAAGAAAGCCCAAAGAAAGGCCAAAGAAAGGGGAAAGAAAGCCCAAAGAAAGGGGAAAGAAAGTCCATAGAAAGCCCAAAGAAAGGGGAAAGAAAGCCCAAAGAAAGCCCAAAGAAAGGGGAAACAAAGCCCAAAGAAAGGGGAAAGAAAGCCCAAAGAAAGGGGAAAGAAAGCCCAAAGAAAGGGGAAAGAAAGCCCAAGGAAAGGGGAATGACAGCCCAAAGAAAGGGGAAAGAAAGCCCAAAGAAAGGGGAAAGAAAGCCCAAAGAAAGCCTAAAGAAAGGGGAAAGAAAGCCCAAAGAAAGCCCAAAGAAAGGGGAAAGAAAGGGGAAAGAAAGCCCAAAGAAAGGGGAAAGAAAGCGCAAAGAAATACCAAAGAAAGGGGAAAGAAAGCAAAAAGAAAGGGGAAAGAAAGCCCAAAGAAATGGGAAAGAAAGCCCAAAGAAAGGGGAAAGAAAGCCCATAGAAAGGGGAAAGAAAGCCCAAAGAAAGGGGAAAGAAAGCTCAAAGAAAGCCCAATGAAAGGGGAAAGAAAGCCCAAAGAATGGAGAAAGAAAGCCCAAAGAAAGGGGAAAGAAAGCCCAAAGAAAGGGGAAAGAAAGCCCAAAGAAAGGGGAAAGAAAGCCCAAAAAAAGGGGAAAGAAAGCCCAGAGAAAGCCCAAAGAAAGCCCATAGAAAGCCCAAAGAAAGCCCAAAGAAAAGGGAAAGAAAGCCCAAAGAAAGGGGAAAGAAAGCCCAAAGAAAGGGGAAAGACTGCCTAAAGAAAGGGGAAAGAAAACCCAAAGAAAGGGGAAAGAAAGCCCAAAGAAAGCCCAAGGAAACTGGAAAGAAAGCCCAAAGAAAAGGGAAAGAAAGCCCAAAGAAAGCCCAAAGAAAGCGGAAAGAAAGCCCAAAGAAAGCCCAAAGAAAGCCCAAAGAAAGGGGAAAGAATGCGCAAAGAAAGCCCAAAGAAAGGGGAAACAAAGCCCAAAGAAAGGGGAAAGAAAGCCCAAAGAAAGGGGAAAGAAAGCCCAAAGAAAGGGGAAAGAAAGCCCAAAGAAAGCCCAAAGAAAGGAGAAAGAAAGCCCAAAGAAAGGGGACAGAAAGCCCAAAGAAAGGGGAAAGAAAGCCCAAAGAAAGGGGAAAGAAAGCCCAAAGAAAGCCCAAAGAAAGGGGAAAGAATGCCCAAAGAAAGCCCAAAGAAAGGGGAATGAAAGCCCAAAGAAAGCCCAAAGAAAGTCAAAAGAAAGCCCAAAAAAAGCCCAAAGAAAGCCCAAAGAAAGGGGAAAGAAAGCCCAAAGAAAGGGGAAAGAAAAGGGAAAGAAAGCCCAAAGAAAGCCCAAAGAAAGCCCAAAGAAAGCCCAAAGAAAGGGGAAAGAAAGCCCAAAGAAAGGGGAAAGAAAGCCCAAAGAAAGGCCAAAGAAAGGGGAAAGAAAGCCCAAAGAAAGGGGAAAGAAAGTCCAAAGAAAGCCCAAAGAAAGGGGAAAGAAAGCCCAAAGAAAGGGGAAAGAAAGCCCAAGGAAAGGGGAATGACAGCCCAAAGAAAGGGGAAAGAAAGCCCAAAGAAAGGGGAAAGAAAGCCCAAAGAAAGCCTAAAGAAAGGGGAAAGAAAGCCCAAAGAAAGCCCAAAGAAAGGGGAAAGAAAGCCCAAAGAAAGCACAAAGAAAGGGGAAAGAAAGCCCAAAGAAAACCCAAAGAAAGCCCAAAGAAAGCCCAAAGAAAGGGGAAAGAAAGCCCAAAGAAAGCCCAAAGAAAGGGGAAAGAAAGCCCAAAGAAAGGGGAAAGAAAGCCCAAAGAAAGGGGAAAGAAAGCCCAAAGAAAGGGGAAAGAAAGCCCAAAGAAAGCCCAAAGAAAGGCGAAAGAAAGCCCAAAGAAAGCCCAAAGAAAGCCCAAAGAAAGGGGAAAGAATGCGCAAAGAAAGCCCAAAGAAAGGGGAAACAAAGCCCAAAGAAAGGGGAAACAAAGCTCAAAGAAAGGGGAAAGAAAGCCCAAAGAAAGGGGAAAGAAAGCCCAAAGAAAGGGGAAAGAAAGCCCAAAGAAAGCCCAAAGAAAGGAGAAAGAAAGCCCAAAGAAAGGGGACAGAAAGCCCAAGAAAGGGGAAAGAAAGCCCAAAGAAAGGGGAAAGAAAGCCCAAAGAAAGCCCAAAGAAAGGAGAAAGAAAGCCCAAAGAAAGGGGACAGAAAGCCCAAAGAAAGGGGAAAGAAAGCCCAAAGAAAGCCCAAAGAAAGGGGAAAGAAAGCCCAAAGAAAGCCCAAAGAAAGGGGAAAGAATGCCCAAAGAAAGCCCAAAGAAAGGGGAATGAAAGCCCAAAGAAAGTCAAAAGAAAGCCCAAAAAAAGCCCAAAGAAAGGGGAAAGAAAGCCCAAAGAAAGGGGAAAGAAAGCCCAAAGAAAGCCCAAAGAAAGGGGAAAGAAAGCCTAAAGAAAGCCCAAAGAAAGCCCAAAGAAAGTGGAAAGAAAAGGGAAAGAAAGCCCAAAGAAAGCCCAAAGAAAGCGGAAAGAAAGCCCAAAGAAAGCCCAAAGAAAGCCCAAAGAAAGGGGAAAGAATGCGCAAAGAAAGCCCAAAGAAAGGGGAAACAAAGCCCATAGAAAGGGGAAAGAAAGCCCAAAGAAAGGGGAAAGAAAGCCCAAAGAAAGGGGAAAGAAAGCCCAAAGAAAGCCCAAAGAAAGGAGAAAGAAAGCACAAAGAAAGGGGACAGAAAGCCCAAAGAAAGGGGAAAGAAAGCCCAAAGAAAGCACAAAGAAAGGGGAAAGAAAGCCCAAAGAAAGCCCAAAGAAAGGGGAAAGAATGCCCAAAGAAAGCCCAAAGAAAGGGGAATGAAAGCCCAAAGAAAGCCCAAAGAAAGTCAAAAGAAAGCCCAAAAAAAGCCCAAAGAAAGCCCAAAGAAAGGGGAAAGAAAGCCCAAGGAAAGGGGCAAGAAAAAGGAAAAGAAAGCCCAAAGAAAGCCCAAAGAAAGCCCAAAGAAAGGGGAAAGAAAGCCCAAAGAAAGGGGAAAGAAAGCCCAAAGAAAGGCCAAAGAAAGGGGAAAGAAAGCCCAAAGAAAGGGGAAAGAAAGTCCATAGAAAGCCCAAAGAAAGGGGAAGAAGCCAAAAGCCAAGAAAGCCCAAAGAAAGGGGAAACAAAGCCCAAAGAAAGGGGAAAGAAAGCCCAAAGAAAGGGGAGAGAAAGCCCAAAGAAAGGGGAAAGAAAGCCCAAGGAAAGGGGAATGACAGCCCAAAGAAAGGGGAAAGAAAGCCCAAAGAAAGGGGAAAGAAAGCCCAAAGAAAGCCTAAAGAAAGGGGAAAGAAAGCCCAAAGAAAGCCCAAAGAAAGGGGAAAGAAAGCCCAAAGAAAGCACAAAGAAAGGGGAAAGAAAGCCCAAAGAAAACCCAAAGAAAGCCCAAAGAAAGCCCACAGAAAGCCCAAAGAAAGCCCAAAGAAAGCCCAAAGAAAGGGGAAAGAAAGCCCAAAGAAAGGGGAAAGAAAGCCCAAAGAAAGGGGAAAGAAAGCCCAAAGAAAGGTGAAAGAAAGCCCAAAGAAAGCCCAAAGAAAGGCGAAAGAAAGCCCAAAGAAAGCCCAGAGAAAGCCCAAAGAAAGGGGAAAGAATGCGCAAAGAAAGCCCAAAGAAAGGGGAAACAAAGCCCAAAGAAAGGGGAAACAAAGCCCAAAGAAAGGGGAAAGAAAGCCAAAGAAAGGGGAAAGAAAGCCCAAAGAAAGCCCAAAGAAAGGAGAAAGAAAGCCCAAAGAAAGGGGACAGAAAGCCCAAAGAAAGGGGAAAGAAAGCCCAAAGAAAGGGGAAAGAAAGCCCAAAGAAAGCCCAAAGAAAGGAGAAAGAAAGCCCAAAGAAAGGGGACAGAAAGCCCAAAGAAAGGGGAAAGAAAGCCCAAAGAAAGCCCAAAGAAAGGGGAAAGAAAGCCCAAAGAAAGCCCAAAGAAAGGGGAAAGAATGCCCAAAGAAAGCCCAAAGAAAGGGGAATGAAAGCCCAAAGAAAGCCCAAAGAAAGTCAAAAGAAAGCCCAAAAAAAGCCCAAAGAAAGCCCAAAGAAAGGGGAAAGAAAGCCCAAAGAAAGGCGAAAGAAAGCCCAAAGAAAGCCCAAAGAAAGGGGAAAGAAAGCCGAAAGAAAGCCCAAAGAAAGCCCAAAGAAAGTGGAAAGAAAAGGGAAAGAAAGCCCAAAGAAAGCCCAAAGAAAGCCCAAAGAAAGCCCAAAGAAAGGGGAAAGAAAGCCCAAAGAAAGGGGAAAGAAAGCCCAAAGAAAGGCCAAAGAAAGGGGAAAGAAAGCCCAAAGAAAGGGGAAAGAAAGCCCAAAGAAAGCCCAAAGAACGGGGAAAGAAAGCCCAAAGAAAGCACAAAGAAAGGGGAAAGAAAGCCCAAAGAAAACCCAAAGAAAGCCCAAAGAAAGCCCACAGAAAGCCCAAAGAAAGCCCAAAGAAAGGGGAAAGAAAGCCCAAAGAAAGGGGAAAGAAAGCCCAAAGAAAGCCCAAAGAAAGGCGAAAGAAAGCCCAAAGAAGGCCCAAAGAAAGCCCAAAGAAAGCCCACAGAAAGGGGAAAGAAAGCTCAAGGAAAGCCCAAAGAAAGCCCAAAGAAAGGGGAAAGAAAGCCCAAAGAAAGCCCAAAGAAAGGGGAAAGAAATCCCAAAGAAAAGGGAAAGAAAGGCCAAAGAAAGTGGAAAGAAAGGGGAAAGAAAGCCCAAAGAAAGCCCAAAGAAAGCCCAAAGAAAGGGGAAAGAAAGAGCAAAGAAAGCCCAAAGAAAGGGGAAAGAAAGCCCAAAGAAAGGGGAAACAAAGCGCAAAGAAAGGGGAAAGAAAGCCCAAAGAAAGGGGAAAGAAAGCCCAAAGAAAGGGGAAAGAAAGCCTAAAGAAAGCCCAAAGAAAGGGGAAAGAAAGCCCAAAGAAAGGGGATAGAAAACCCAAAGTAAGGGGAAAGAAAGCCCAAAGAAAGCCCAAAGAAAGGGGAAAGAAAGCCCAAAGTAAGCCCAAAGAAAGGGGAAAGAAAGCTCAAGGAAAGACGAAAGAAAGCCCAAAGAAAGGGGAAAGAAAGCCCAAAGAAAGGGGAAAGAAAGCCCAAAGAAATCCCAAAGAAAGGGGAAAGAAAGCCCAGAGAAAGCCCAAAGAAAGCCCAAAGAAAGGGGAAAGAAAGCCCAGAGAGAGCCCAAAGAAAGCACAAAGAATGCCCAAAGAAAGTCCAAAGAAAAGGGAAAGAAAGCCCAAAGAAAGGGGAAAGAAAGCCCAAAGAAAGGGGAAAGACAGCCCAAAGAAAGGGGAAAGAAAGCCCAAAGAAAGGGGAAAGAAAGCCCAAAGAAAGCCCAAAGAAAGGGGAAAGAAAGCCCAAAGAAAAGGGAAAGAAAGCCCAAAGAAAGCCCAAAGAAAGAGGAAAGAAAGCCCAA
This sequence comes from Columba livia, assembly GCF_036013475.1. Lineage (NCBI taxonomy): Eukaryota > Metazoa > Chordata > Aves > Columbiformes > Columbidae > Columba > Columba livia. The sequence continues at coordinate 13,377 of NW_027043769.1, forward strand.
AGAAAGCCTAAAGAAAGCCTAAAGAAAGCCCAAAGAAAGGGGAAACAAAGCCCAAAGAAAGGGGAAAGAAAGCCGAAAGAAAGCCCAAAGAAAGGGGAAAGAAAGCCCAAAGAAAGCCCAAAGAAAGGGGAAACAAAGCCCAAAGAAAGGGGAAAGAAAGCCCAAAGAAAGCCCAAAGAAAGGGGAAAGAAAGCCCAAAGAAAGGGGAATGACAGCCCAAAGAAAGCCCAAAGAAAGGGGAAAGAAACCCAAAGAAAGGGGAAAGAAAGCCCAAAGAAAGCCCAAAGAAAGCCCAAAGAAAGGGGAAAGAAAGCCCAAAGAAAGGGGAAAGAAAGCCCAAGGAAAGCCCAAAGAAAGGGGAAAGAAAGCCCACAGAAAGGGGAAAGAAAGCCCAAAGAAAGAAGAAAGAAACCCCAAAGAAGGGGGAAAGAAAGCCCAAAGAAAGGGGAAAGAAAGCCCAAAGAAAGCCCAAAGAAAGTGGAAAGTAAGGGGAAAGAAAGGGGAAAGAAAGCCCAAAGTAAGGAGAAAGAAAGCCCAAAGAAAGGGGAAAGAAAGCCCAAAGAAAGGGGAAAGAAAGCCCATAGAAAGGGGAAACAAAGCCCAAAGAAAGGGGAAAGAAAGCTCAAAGAAAGCCCAATGAAAGGGGAAAGAAAGCCCAAAGAAAGGGGAAAGAAAGCCCAAAGAAAGGGGAAAGAAAGCCCAAAGAAAGGGGAAAGAAAGCCCAAAAAATGGGGAAAGAAAGCCCAGAGAAAGCCCAAAGAAAGCCCAAAGAAAGCCCAAAGAAAGCCCAAAGAAAAGGGAAAGAAAGCCCAAAGAAAGGGGAAAGAAAGCCCAAAGAAAGGGGAAAGACAGCCCAAAGAAAGGGGAAAGAAAACCCAAAGAAAGGGGAAAGAAAGCCCAAAGAAAGCCCAAGGAAAGGGGAAAGAAAGCCCAAAGAAAAGGGAAAGAAAGCCCAAAGAAAAGGGAAAGAAAGCCCAAAGAAAGCGGAAAGAAAGCCCAAAGAAAGCCCAAAGAAAGGGGAAAGAAAGCCCAAAGAAAGGGGAAACAAAGCCCAAAGAAAGGGGAAAGAAAGCCCAAAGAAAAGGGAAAGAAAGCCCAAAGAAAGGGGAAAGAAAGCCCAAAGAAAGCCCAAAGAAAGAGGAAAGAAAGCCCAAAGAAAGGGGAAAGAAAGCCCAAAAAAAGGGGAAAGAAAGCCCAGAGAAAGCCCAAAGAAAGCCCATAGAAAGCCCAAAGAAAGCCCAAAGAAAAGGGAAAGAAAGCCCAAAGAAAGGGGAAAGAAAGCCCAAAGAAAGGGGAAAGACAGCCCAAAGAAAGCCCAAAGAAAGGGGAAAGAAAGCCCAAAGAAAGGGGAAAGAAAGCCCAAAAAAGGGGGAAAGAAAGCCCAGAGAAAGCCCAAAGAAAGCCCAAAGAAAGCCCAAAGAAAGCCCAAAGAAAAGGGAAAGAAAGCCCAAAGAAAGGGGAAAGAAAGCCCAAAGAAAAGGGAAAGAAAGCCCAAAGAAAAGGGAAAGAAAGCCCAAAGAAAGCGGAAAGAAAGCCCAAAGAAAGCCCAAAGAAAGCCCAAAGAAAGGGGAAAGAAAGCCCAAAGAAAGGGGAAACAAAGCCCAAAGAAAGGGGAAAGAAAGCCCAAAGAAAAGGGAAAGAAAGCCCAAAGAAAGGGGAAAGAAAGCCCAAAGAAAGCCCAAAGAAAGGGGAAAGAAAGCCCAAAGAAAGGGGAAAGAAAGCCCAAAAAAAGGGGAAAGAAAGCCCAGAGAAAGCCCAAAGAAAGCCCATAGAAAGCCCAAAGAAAGCCCAAAGAAAAGGGAAAGAAAGCCCAAAGAAAGGGGAAAGAAAGCCCAAAGAAAGGGGAAAGACTGCCTAAAGAAAGGGGAAAGAAAACCCAAAGAAAGGGGAAAGAAAGCCCAAAGAAAGCCCAAGGAAACTGGAAAGAAAGCCCAAAGAAAAGGGAAAGAAAGCCGAAAGAAAGCCCAAAGAAAGCGGAAAGAAAGCCCAAAGAAAGCCCAAAGAAAGCCCAAAGAAAGGGGAAAGAATGCGCAAAGAAAGCCCAAAGAAAGGGGAAACAAAGCCCAAAGAAAGGGGAAAGAAAGCCCAAAGAAAGGGGAAAGAAAGCCCAAAGAAAGCCCAAAGAAAGGAGAAAGAAAGCCCAAAGAAAGGGGACAGAAAGCCCAAAGAAAGGGGAAAGAAAGCCCAAAGAAAGCCCAAAGAAAGGGGAAAGAAAGCCCAAAGAAAGCCCAAAGAAAGGGGAAAGAATGCCCAAAGAAAGCCCAAAGAAAGGGGAATGAAAGCCCAAAGAAAGCCCAAAGAAAGTCAAAAGAAAGCCCAAAAAAAGCCCAAAGAAAGCCCAAAGAAAGGGGAAAGAATGCGCAAAGAAAGCCCAAAGAAAGGGGAAACAAAGCCCAAAGAAAGGGGAAACAAAGCTCAAAGAAAGGGGAAAGAAAGCCCAAAGAAAGGGGAAAGAAAGCCCAAAGAAAGGGGAAAGAAAAGGGAAAGAAAGCCCAAAGAAAGCCCAAAGAAAGCCCAAAGAAAGGGGAAAGAAAGCCCAAAGGAAGCCCAAAGAAAGGGGAAAGAAAGCCCAAAGAAAGGGGAAAGAAAGTCCAAAGAAAGCCCAAAGAAAGGGGAAAGAAAGCCCAAAGAAAGCCCAAAGAAAGGGGAAACAAAGCCCAAAGAAAGGGGAAAGAAAGCCCAAAGAAAGGGGAAAGAAAGCCCAAAGAAAGGGGAAAGAAAGCCCAAGGAAAGGGGAATGACAGCCCAAAGAAAGGGGAAAGAAAGCCCAAAGAAAGGGGAAAGAAAGCCCAAAGAAAGCCTAAAGAAAGGGGAAAGAAAGCCCAAAGAAAGCCCAAAGAAAGGGGAAAGAAAGCCCAAAGAAAGCACAAAGAAAGGGGAAAGAAAGCCCAAAGAAAACCCAAAGAAAGCCCAAAGAAAGCCCACAGAAAGCCCAAAGAAAGCCCAAAGAAAGCCCAAAGAAAGGGGAAAGAAAGCCCAAAGAAAGGGGAAAGAAAGCCCAAAGAAAGGGGAAAGAAAGCCCAAAGAAAGGGGAAAGAAAGCCCAAAGAAAGCCCAAAGAAAGGCGAAAGAAAGCCCAAAGAAAGCCCAAAGAAAGCCCAAAGAAAGGGGAAAGAATGCGCAAAGAAAGCCCAAAGAAAGGGGAAACAAAGCCCAAAGAAAGGGGAAACAAAGCTCAAAGAAAGGGGAAAGAAAGCCCAAAGAAAGGGGAAAGAAAGCCCAAAGAAAGGGGAAAGAAAGCCCAAAGAAAGCCCAAAGAAAGGAGAAAGAAAGCCCAAAGAAAGGGGATAGAAAGCCCAAAGAAAGGGGAAAGAAAGCCCAAAGAAAGGGGAAAGAAAGCCCAAAGAAAGCCCAAAGAAAGGAGAAAGAAAGCCCAAAGAAAGGGGACAGAAAGCCCAAAGAAAGGGGAAAGAAAGCCCAAAGAAAGCCCAAAGAAAGGGGAATGAAAGCCCAAAGAAAGCCCAAAGAAAGTCAAAAGAAAGCCCAAAAAAAGCCCAAAGAAAGCCCAAAGAAAGTGGAAAGAAAGCCGAAAGAAAGCCCAAAGAAAGCCCAAAGAAAGTGGAAAGAAAAGGGAAAGAAAGCCCAAAGAAAGCCCAAAGAAAGCGGAAAGAAAGCCCAAAGAAAGCCCAAAGAAAGCCCAAACAAAGGGGAAAGAATGCGCAAAGAAAGCCCAAAGAAAGGGGAAACAAAGCCCATAGAAAGGGGAAAGAAAGCCCAAAGAAAGGGGACAGAAAGCCCAAAGAAAGGGGAAAGAAAGCCCAAAGAAAGCCCAAAGAAAGGGGAAAGAATGCCCAAAGAAAGCCCAAAGAAAGGGGAATGAAAGCCCAAAGAAAGCCCAAAGAAAGTCAAAAGAAAGCCCAAAAAAAGCCCAAAGAAAGCCCAAAGAAAGGGGAAAGAAAGCCCAAAGAAAGGGGAAAGAAAAGGGAAAGAAAGCCCAAAGAAAGCCCAAAGAAAGCCCAAAGAAAGGGGAAAGAAAGCCCAAAGAAAGGGGAAAGAAAGCCCAAAGAAAGGGGAAAGAAAGCCCAAAGAAAGGGGAAAGAAAGTCCATAGAAAGCCCAAAGAAAGGGGAAAGAAAGCCCAAAGAAAGCCCAAAGAAAGGGGAAACAAAGCCCAAAGAAAGGGGAAAGAAAGCCCAAAGAAAGGGGAAAGAAAGCCCAAAGAAAGGGGAAAGAAAGCCCAAGGAAAGGGGAATGACAGCCCAAAGAAAGGGGAAAGAAAGCCCAAAGAAAGGGGAAAGAAAGCCCAAAGAAAGCCTAAAGAAAGGGGAAAGAAAGCCCAAAGAAAGCCCAAAGAAAGGGGAAAGAAAGGGGAAAGAAAGCCCAAAGAAAGGGGAAAGAAAGCGCAAAGAAATACCAAAGAAAGGGGAAAGAAAGCAAAAATAAAGGGGAAAGAAAGCCCAAAGAAATGGGAAAGAAAGCCCAAAGAAAGGGGAAAGAAAGCCCATAGAAAGGGGAAAGAAAGCCCAAAGAAAGGGGAAAGAAAGCTCAAAGAAAGCCCAATGAAAGGGGAAAGAAAGCCCAAAGAATGGAGAAAGAAAGCCCAAAGAAAGGGGAAAGAAAGCCCAAAGAAAGGGGAAAGAAAGCCCAAAGAAAGGGGAAAGAAAGCCCAAAAAAAAGGGGAAAGAAAGCCCAGAGAAAGCCCAAAGAAAGCCCATAGAAAGCCCAAAGAAAGCCCAAAGAAAAGGGAAAGAAAGCCCAAAGAAAGGGGAAAGAAAGCCCAAAGAAAGGGGAAAGACTGCCTAAAGAATGGGGAAAGAAAACCCAAAGAAAGGGGAAAGAAAGCCCAAAGAAAGCCCAAGGAAACTGGAAAGAAAGCCCAAAGAAAAGGGAAAGAAAGCCCAAAGAAAGCCCAAAGAAAGCGGAAAGAAAGCCCAAAGAAAGCCCAAAGAAAGCCCAAAGAAAGGGGAAAGAATGCGCAAAGAAAGCCCAAAGAAAGGGGAAACAAAGCCCAAAGAAAGGGGAAAGAAAGCCCAAAGAAAGGGGAAAGAAAGCCCAAAGAAAGAAGAAAGAAAGCCCAAAGAAAGCCCAAAGAAAGGAGAAAGAAAGCCCAAAGAAAGGGGACAGAAAGCCCAAAGAAAGGGGAAAGAAAGCCCAAAGAAAGCCCAAAGAAAGGGGAAAGAAAGCCCAAAGAAAGCCCAAAGAAAGGGGAAAGAATGCCCAAAGAAAGCCCAAAGAAAGGGGAATGAAAGCCCAAAAAAAGCCCAAAGAAAGCCCAAAGAAAGGGGAAAGAAAGCCCAAAGAAAGCCCAAAGAAAGAGGAAAGAAAGCCCAAAGAAAGGGGAAAGAAAGCCCAAAAAAAGGGGAAAGAAAGCCCAGAGAAAGCCCAAAGAAAGCCCATAGAAAGCCCAAAGAAAGCCCAAAGAAAAGGGAAAGAAAGCCCAAAGAAAGGGGAAAGAAAGCCCAAAGAAAGGGGAAAGACAGCCCAAAGAAAGCCCAAAGAAAGGGGAAAGAAAGCCCAAAGAAAGGGGAAAGAAAGCCCAAAAAAGGGGGAAAGAAAGCCCAGAGAAAGCCCAAAGAAAGCCCAAAGAAAGCCCAAAGAAAGCCCAAAGAAAAGGGAAAGAAAGCCCAAAGAAAGGGGAAAGAAAGCCCAAAGAAAAGGGAAAGAAAGCCCAAAGAAAAGGGAAAGAAAGCCCAAAGAAAGCGGAAAGAAAGCCCAAAGAAAGCCCAAAGAAAGCCCAAAGAAAGGGGAAAGAAAGCCCAAAGAAAGGGGAAACAAAGCCCAAAGAAAGGGGAAAGAAAGCCCAAAGAAAAGGGAAAGAAAGCCCAAAGAAAGGGGAAAGAAAGCCCAAAGAAAGCCCAAAGAAAGGGGAAAGAAAGCCCAAAGAAAGGGGAAAGAAAGCCCAAAAAAAGGGGAAAGAAAGCCCAGAGAAAGCCCAAAGAAAGCCCATAGAAAGCCCAAAGAAAGCCCAAAGAAAAGGGAAAGAAAGCCCAAAGAAAGGGGAAAGAAAGCCCAAAGAAAGGGGAAAGACTGCCTAAAGAAAGGGGAAAGAAAACCCAAAGAAAGGGGAAAGAAAGCCCAAAGAAAGCCCAAGGAAACTGGAAAGAAAGCCCAAAGAAAAGGGAAAGAAAGCCGAAAGAAAGCCCAAAGAAAGCGGAAAGAAAGCCCAAAGAAAGCCCAAAGAAAGCCCAAAGAAAGGGGAAAGAATGCGCAAAGAAAGCCCAAAGAAAGGGGAAACAAAGCCCAAAGAAAGGGGAAAGAAAGCCCAAAGAAAGGGGAAAGAAAGCCCAAAGAAAGCCCAAAGAAAGGAGAAAGAAAGCCCAAAGAAAGGGGACAGAAAGCCCAAAGAAAGGGGAAAGAAAGCCCAAAGAAAGCCCAAAGAAAGGGGAAAGAAAGCCCAAAGAAAGCCCAAAGAAAGGGGAAAGAATGCCCAAAGAAAGCCCAAAGAAAGGGGAATGAAAGCCCAAAGAAAGCCCAAAGAAAGTCAAAAGAAAGCCCAAAAAAAGCCCAAAGAAAGCCCAAAGAAAGGGGAAAGAATGCGCAAAGAAAGCCCAAAGAAAGGGGAAACAAAGCCCAAAGAAAGGGGAAACAAAGCTCAAAGAAAGGGGAAAGAAAGCCCAAAGAAAGGGGAAAGAAAGCCCAAAGAAAGGGGAAAGAAAAGGGAAAGAAAGCCCAAAGAAAGCCCAAAGAAAGCCCAAAGAAAGGGGAAAGAAAGCCCAAAGAAAGCCCAAAGAAAGGGGAAAGAAAGCCCAAAGAAAGGGGAAAGAAAGTCCAAAGAAAGCCCAAAGAAAGGGGAAAGAAAGCCCAAAGAAAGCCCAAAGAAAGGGGAAACAAAGCCCAAAGAAAGGGGAAAGAAAGCCCAAAGAAAGGGGAAAGAAAGCCCAAAGAAAGGGGAAAGAAAGCCCAAGGAAAGGGGAATGACAGCCCAAAGAAAGGGGAAAGAAAGCCCAAAGAAAGGGGAAAGAAAGCCCAAAGAAAGCCTAAAGAAAGGGGAAAGAAAGCCCAAAGAAAGCCCAAAGAAAGGGGAAAGAAAGCCCAAAGAAAGCACAAAGAAAGGGGAAAGAAAGCCCAAAGAAAACCCAAAGAAAGCCCAAAGAAAGCCCACAGAAAGCCCAAAGAAAGCCCAAAGAAAGCCCAAAGAAAGGGGAAAGAAAGCCCAAAGAAAGGGGAAAGAAAGCCCAAAGAAAGGGGAAAGAAAGCCCAAAGAAAGGGGAAAGAAAGCCCAAAGAAAGCCCAAAGAAAGGCGAAAGAAAGCCCAAAGAAAGCCCAAAGAAAGCCCAAAGAAAGGGGAAAGAATGCGCAAAGAAAGCCCAAAGAAAGGGGAAACAAAGCCCAAAGAAAGGGGAAACAAAGCTCAAAGAAAGGGGAAAGAAAGCCCAAAGAAAGGGGAAAGAAAGCCCAAAGAAAGGGGAAAGAAAGCCCAAAGAAAGCCCAAAGAAAGGAGAAAGAAAGCCCAAAGAAAGGGGATAGAAAGCCCAAAGAAAGGGGAAAGAAAGCCCAAAGAAAGGGGAAAGAAAGCCCAAAGAAAGCCCAAAGAAAGGAGAAAGAAAGCCCAAAGAAAGGGGACAGAAAGCCCAAAGAAAGGGGAAAGAAAGCCCAAAGAAAGCCCAAAGAAAGGGGAATGAAAGCCCAAAGAAAGCCCAAAGAAAGTCAAAAGAAAGCCCAAAAAAAGCCCAAAGAAAGCCCAAAGAAAGTGGAAAGAAAGCCGAAAGAAAGCCCAAAGAAAGCCCAAAGAAAGTGGAAAGAAAAGGGAAAGAAAGCCCAAAGAAAGCCCAAAGAAAGCGGAAAGAAAGCCCAAAGAAAGCCCAAAGAAAGCCCAAACAAAGGGGAAAGAATGCGCAAAGAAAGCCCAAAGAAAGGGGAAACAAAGCCCATAGAAAGGGGAAAGAAAGCCCAAAGAAAGGGGACAGAAAGCCCAAAGAAAGGGGAAAGAAAGCCCAAAGAAAGCCCAAAGAAAGGGGAAAGAATGCCCAAAGAAAGCCCAAAGAAAGGGGAATGAAAGCCCAAAGAAAGCCCAAAGAAAGTCAAAAGAAAGCCCAAAAAAAGCCCAAAGAAAGCCCAAAGAAAGGGGAAAGAAAGCCCAAAGAAAGGGGAAAGAAAAGGGAAAGAAAGCCCAAAGAAAGCCCAAAGAAAGCCCAAAGAAAGGGGAAAGAAAGCCCAAAGAAAGGGGAAAGAAAGCCCAAAGAAAGGGGAAAGAAAGCCCAAAGAAAGGGGAAAGAAAGTCCATAGAAAGCCCAAAGAAAGGGGAAAGAAAGCCCAAAGAAAGCCCAAAGAAAGGGGAAACAAAGCCCAAAGAAAGGGGAAAGAAAGCCCAAAGAAAGGGGAAAGAAAGCCCAAAGAAAGGGGAAAGAAAGCCCAAGGAAAGGGGAATGACAGCCCAAAGAAAGGGGAAAGAAAGCCCAAAGAAAGGGGAAAGAAAGCCCAAAGAAAGCCTAAAGAAAGGGGAAAGAAAGCCCAAAGAAAGCCCAAAGAAAGGGGAAAGAAAGGGGAAAGAAAGCCCAAAGAAAGGGGAAAGAAAGCGCAAAGAAATACCAAAGAAAGGGGAAAGAAAGCAAAAATAAAGGGGAAAGAAAGCCCAAAGAAATGGGAAAGAAAGCCCAAAGAAAGGGGAAAGAAAGCCCATAGAAAGGGGAAAGAAAGCCCAAAGAAAGGGGAAAGAAAGCTCAAAGAAAGCCCAATGAAAGGGGAAAGAAAGCCCAAAGAATGGAGAAAGAAAGCCCAAAGAAAGGGGAAAGAAAGCCCAAAGAAAGGGGAAAGAAAGCCCAAAGAAAGGGGAAAGAAAGCCCAAAAAAAAGGGGAAAGAAAGCCCAGAGAAAGCCCAAAGAAAGCCCATAGAAAGCCCAAAGAAAGCCCAAAGAAAAGGGAAAGAAAGCCCAAAGAAAGGGGAAAGAAAGCCCAAAGAAAGGGGAAAGACTGCCTAAAGAATGGGGAAAGAAAACCCAAAGAAAGGGGAAAGAAAGCCCAAAGAAAGCCCAAGGAAACTGGAAAGAAAGCCCAAAGAAAAGGGAAAGAAAGCCCAAAGAAAGCCCAAAGAAAGCGGAAAGAAAGCCCAAAGAAAGCCCAAAGAAAGCCCAAAGAAAGGGGAAAGAATGCGCAAAGAAAGCCCAAAGAAAGGGGAAACAAAGCCCAAAGAAAGGGGAAAGAAAGCCCAAAGAAAGGGGAAAGAAAGCCCAAAGAAAGAAGAAAGAAAGCCCAAAGAAAGCCCAAAGAAAGGAGAAAGAAAGCCCAAAGAAAGGGGACAGAAAGCCCAAAGAAAGGGGAAAGAAAGCCCAAAGAAAGCCCAAAGAAAGGGGAAAGAAAGCCCAAAGAAAGCCCAAAGAAAGGGGAAAGAATGCCCAAAGAAAGCCCAAAGAAAGGGGAATGAAAGCCCAAAAAAAGCCCAAAGAAAGCCCAAAGAAAGGGGAAAGAAAGCCCAAGGAAAGCCCAAAGAAAGGGGAAAGAAAGCCCACAGAAAGGGGAAAGAAAGCCCAAAGAAAGAAGAAAGAAACCCCAAAGAAGGGGGAAAGAAAGCCCAAAGAAAGGGGAAAGAAAGCCCAAAGAAAGCCCAAAGAAAGTGGAAAGTAAGGGGAAAGAAAGGGGAAAGAAAGCCCAAAGAAAGGGGAAAGAAAGCCCAAAGAAAGCCCAAAGAAAGGGGAAAGAAAGCCCAAAGAAAGGGGAAAGAAAGCCCATAGAAAGGGGAAACAAAGCCCAAAGAAAGGGGAAAGAAAGCTCAAAGAAAGCCCAATGAAAGGGGAAAGAAAGCCCAAAGAAAGGGGAAAGAAAGCCCAAAGAAAGGGGAAAGAAAGCCCAAAGAAAGGGGAAAGAAAGCCCAAAAAATGGGGAAAGAAAGCCCAGAGAAAGCCCAAAGAAAGCCCAAAGAAAGCCCAAAGAAAGCCCAAAGAAAAGGGAAAGAAAGCCCAAAGAAAGGGGAAAGAAAGCCCAAAGAAAGGGGAAAGACAGCCCAAAGAAAGGGGAAAGAAAACCCAAAGAAAAAGGAAAGAAAGCCCAAAGAAAGCCCAAGGAAAGGGGAAAGAAAGCCCAAAGAAAAGGGAAAGAAAGCCCAAAGAAAAGGGAAAGAAAGCCCAAAGAAAGCGGAAAGAAAGCCCAAAGAAAGCCCAAAGAAAGCCCAAAGAAAGGGGAAAGAAAGCCCAAAGAAAGGGGAAACAAAGCCCAAAGAAAGGGGAAAGAAAGCCCAAAGAAAAGGGAAAGAAAGCCCAAAGAAAGGGGAAAGAAAGCCCAAAGAAAGCCCAAAGAAAGAGGAAAGAAAGCCCAAAGAAAGGGGAAAGAAAGCCCAAAAAAAGGGGAAAGAAAGCCCAGAGAAAGCCCAAAGAAAGCCCATAGAAAGCCCAAAGAAAGCCCAAAGAAAAGGGAAAGAAAGCCCAAAGAAAGGGGAAAGAAAGCCCAAAGAAAGGGGAAAGACAGCCCAAAGAAAGCCCAAAGAAAGGGGAAAGAAAGCCCAAAGAAAGGGGAAAGAAAGCCCAAAAAAGGGGGAAAGAAAGCCCAGAGAAAGCCCAAAGAAAGCCCAAAGAAAGCCCAAAGAAAGCCCAAAGAAAAGGGAAAGAAAGCCCAAAGAAAGGGGAAAGAAAGCCCAAAGAAAGGGGAAAGACAGCCCAAAGAAAGGGGAAAGAAAACCCAAAGAAAGGGGAAAGAAAGCCCAAAGAAAGCCCAAGGAAAGGGGAAAGAAAGCCCAAAGAAAAGGGAAAGAAAGCCAAAGAAAAGGGAAAGAAAGCCCAAAGAAAGCGGAAAGAAAGCCCAAAGAAAGCCCAAAGAAAGCCCAAAGAAAGGGGAAAGAAAGCCCAAAGAAAGGGGAAACAAAGCCCAAAGAAAGGGGAAAGAAAGCCCAAAGAAAAGGGAAAGAAAGCCCAAAGAAAGGGGAAAGAAAGCCCAAAGAAAGCCCAAAGAAAGGGGAAAGAAAGCCCAAAGAAAGGGGAAAGAAAGCCCAAAAAAAGGGGAAAGAAAGCCCAGAGAAAGCCCAAAGAAAGCCATAGAAAGCCCAAAGAAAGCCCAAAGAAAAGGGAAAGAAAGCCAAAGAAAGGGAAGAAAGCCCAAAGAAAGGGAAAGACTGCCTAAAGAAAGGGGAAAGAAAACCAAAGAAAGGGGAAAGAAAGCCCAAAGAAGCCCAAGGAAACTGGAAAGAAAGCCCAAAGAAAAGGGAAAGAAAGCCCAAAGAAAGCCCAAAGAAAGCGGAAAGAAAGCCCAAAGAAAGCCCAAAGAAAGCCCAAAGAAAGGGGAAAGAATGCGCAAAGAAAGCCCAAAGAAAGGGGAAACAAAGCCCAAAGAAAGGGGAAAGAAAGCCCAAAGAAAGGGGAAAGAAAGCCCAAAGAAAGCCCAAAGAAAGGAGAAAGAAAGCCCAAAGAAAGGGGACAGAAAGCCCAAAGAAAGGGGAAAGAAAGCCCAAAGAAAGCCCAAAGAAAGGGGAAAGAAAGCCCAAAGAAAGCCCAAAGAAAGGGGAAAGAATGCCCAAAGAAAGCCCAAAGAAAGGGGAATGAAAGCCCAAAGAAAGCCCAAAGAAAGTCAAAAGAAAGCCCAAAAAAAGCCCAAAGAAAGCCCAAAGAAAGGGGAAAGAAAGCCCAAAGAAAGGGGAAAGAAAAGGGAAAGAAAGCCCAAAGAAAGCCCAAAGAAAGCCCAAAGAAAGGGGAAAGAAAGCCCAAAGAAAGGCCAAAGAAAGGGGAAAGAAAGCCCAAAGAAAGGGGAAAGAAAGTCCAAAGAAAGCCCAAAGAAAGGGGAAAGAAAGCCCAAAGAAAGCCCAAAGAAAGGGGAAACAAAGCCCAAAGAAAGGGGAAAGAAAGCCCAAAGAAAGGGGAAAGAAAGCCCAAAGAAAGGGGAAAGAAAGCCCAAGGAAAGGGGAATGACAGCCCAAAGAAAGGGGAAAGAAAGCCCAAAGAAAGGGGAAAGAAAGCCCAAAGAAAGCCTAAAGAAAGGGGAAAGAAAGCCCAAAGAAAGCCCAAAGAAAGGGGAAAGAAAGCCCAAAGAAAGCACAAAGAAAGGGGAAAGAAAGCCCAAAGAAAACCCAAAGAAAGCCCAAAGAAAGCCCACAGAAAGCCCAAAGAAAGCCCAAAGAAAGCCCAAAGAAAGGGGAAAGAAAGCCCAAAGAAAGGGGAAAGAAAGCCCAAAGAAAGGGGAAAGAAAGCCCAAAGAAAGGGGAAAGAAAGCCCAAAGAAAGCCCAAAGAAAGGCGAAAGAAAGCCCAAAGAAAGCCCAAAGAAAGCCCAAAGAAAGGGGAAAGAATGCGCAAAGAAAGCCCAAAGAAAGGGGAAACAAAGCCCAAAGAAAGGGGAAACAAAGCTCAAAGAAAGGGGAAAGAAAGCCCAAAGAAAGGGGAAAGAAAGCCCAAAGAAAGGGGAAAGAAAGCCCAAAGAAAGCCCAAAGAAAGGAGAAAGAAAGCCCAAAGAAAGGGGATAGAAAGCCCAAAGAAAGGGGAAAGAAAGCCCAAAGAAAGGGGAAAGAAAGCCCAAAGAAAGCCCAAAGAAAGGAGAAAGAAAGCCCACAGAAAGGGGACAGAAAGCCCAAAGAAAGGGGAAAGAAAGCCCAAAGAAAGCCCAAAGAAAGGGGAAAGAAAGCCCAAAGAAAGCCCAAAGAAAGGGGAAAGAATGCCCAAAGAAAGCCCAAAGAAAGGGGAATGAAAGCCCAAAGAAAGCCCAAAGAAAGTCAAAAGAAAGCCCAAAAAAAGCCCAAAGAAAGCCCAAAGAAAGGGGAAAGAAAGCCGAAAGAAAGCCCAAAGAAAGCCCAAAGAAAGTGGAAAGAAAAGGGAAAGAAAGCCCAAAGAAAGCCCAAAGAAAGCGGAAAGAAAGCCCAAAGAAAGCCCAAAGAAAGCCCAAACAAAGGGGAAAGAATGCGCAAAGAAAGCCCAAAGAAAGGGGAAACAAATCCCATAGAAAGGGGAAAGAAAGCCCAAAGAAAGGGGACAGAAAGCCCAAAGAAAGGGGAAAGAAAGCCCAAAGAAAGCCCAAAGAAAGGGGAAAGAATGCCCAAAGAAAGCCCAAAGAAAGGGGAATGAAAGCCCAAAGAAAGCCCAAAGAAAGTCAAAAGAAAGCCCAAAAAAAGCCCAAAGAAAGCCCAAAGAAAGGGGAAAGAAAGCCCAAAGAAAGGGGAAAGAAAAGAGAAAGAAAGCCCAAAGAAAGCCCAAAGAAAGCCCAAAGAAAGGGGAAAGAAAGCCCAAAGAAAGGGGAAAGAAAGCCCAAAGAAAGGCCAAAGAAAGGGGAAAGAAAGCCCAAAGAAAGGGGAAAGAAAGTCCATAGAAAGCCCAAAGAAAGGGGAAAGAAAGCCCAAAGAAAGCCCAAAGAAAGGGGAAACAAAGCCCAAAGAAAGGGGAAAGAAAGCCCAAAGAAAGGGGAAAGAAAGCCCAAAGAAAGGGGAAAGAAAGCCCAAGGAAAGGGGAATGACAGCCCAAAGAAAGGGGAAAGAAAGCCCAAAGAAAGGGGAAAGAAAGCCCAAAGAAAGCCTAAAGAAAGGGGAAAGAAAGCCCAAAGAAAGCCCAAAGAAAGGGGAAAGAAAGCCCAAAGAAAGGGGAAAGAAAGCGCAAAGAAATACCAAAGAAAGGGGAAAGAAAGCAAAAAGAAAGGGGAAAGAAAGCCCAAAGAAATGGGAAAGAAAGCCCAAAGAAAGGGGAAAGAAAGCCCATAGAAAGGGGAAAGAAAGCCCAAAGAAAGGGGAAAGAAAGCTCAAAGAAAGCCCAATGAAAGGGGAAAGAAAGCCCAAAGAATGGAGAAAGAAAGCCCAAAGAAAGGGGAAAGAAAGCCCAAAGAAAGGGGAAAGAAAGCCCAAAGAAAGGGGAAAGAAAGCCCAAAAAAAAGGGGAAAGAAAGCCCAGAGAAAGCCCAAAGAAAGCCCATAGAAAGCCCAAAGAAAGCCCAAAGAAAAGGGAAAGAAAGCCCAAAGAAAGGGGAAAGAAAGCCCAAAGAAAGGGGAAAGACTGCCTAAAGAAAGGGGAAAGAAAACCCAAAGAAAGGGGAAAGAAAGCCCAAAGAAAGCCCAAGGAAACTGGAAAGAAAGCCCAAAGAAAAGGGAAAGAAAGCCCAAAGAAAGCCCAAAGAAAGCGGAAAGAAAGCCCAAAGAAAGCCCAAAGAAAGCCCAAAGAAAGGGGAAAGAATGCGCAAAGAAAGCCCAAAGAAAGGGGAAACAAAGCCAAAGAAAGGGGAAAGAAAGCCCAAAGAAAGGGGAAAGAAAGCCCAAAGAAAGAAGAAAGAAAGCCCAAAGAAAGCCCAAAGAAAGGAGAAAGAAAGCCCAAAGAAAGGGGACAGAAAGCCCAAAGAAAGGGGAAAGAAAGCCCAAAGAAAGCCCAAAGAAAGGGGAAAGAAAGCCCAAAGAAAGCCCAAAGAAAGGGGAAAGAATGCCCAAAGAAAGCCCAAAGAAAGGGGAATGAAAGCCCAAAGAAAGCCCAAAGAAAGCCCAAAGAAAGGGGAAAGAAAGCCCAAAGAAAGCCCAAAGAAAGGGGAAAGAAAGCCCAAAGAAAGGGGAAAGAAAAGGGAAAGAAAGCCCAAAGAAAGCCCAAAGAAAGCCCAAAGAAAGCCCAAAGAAAGGGGAAAGAAAGCCCAAAGAAAGGGGAAAGAAAGCCCAAAGAAAGGCCAAAGAAAGGGGAAAGAAAGCCCAAAGAAAGGGGAAAGAAAGTCCAAAGAAAGCCCAAAGAAAGGGGAAAGAAAGCCCAAAGAAAGCCCAAAGAAAGGGGAAACAAAGCCCAAAGAAAGGGGAAAGAAAGCCCAAAGAAAGGGGAAAGAAAGCCCAAGGAAAGGGGAATGACAGCCCAAAGAAAGGGGAAAGAAAGCCCAAAGAAAGGGGAAAGAAAGCCCAAAGAAAGCCTAAAGAAAGGGGAAAGAAAGCCCAAAGAAAGCCCAAAGAAAGGGGAAAGAAAGCCCAAAGAAAGCACAAAGAAAGGGGAAAGAAAGCCCAAAGAAAACCCAAAGAAAGCCCAAAGAAAGCCCAAAGAAAGGGGAAAGAAAGCCCAAAGAAAGCCCAAAGAAAGCCCAAAGAAAGGGGAAAGAAAGCCCAAAGAAAGGGGAAAGAAAGCCCAAAGAAAGGGGAAAGAAAGCCCAAAGAAAGGGGAAAGAAAGCCCAAAGAAAGCCCAAAGAAAGGCGAAAGAAAGCCCAAAGAAAGCCCAAAGAAAGCCCAAAGAAAGGGGAAAGAATGCGCAAAGAAAGCCCAAAGAAAGGGGAAACAAAGCCCAAAGAAAGGGGAAACAAAGCTCAAAGAAAGGGGAAAGAAAGCCCAAAGAAAAGGGAAAGAAAGCCCAAACAAAGGGGAAAGAAAGCCCAAAGAAAGCCCAAAGGAAGGAGAAAGAAAGCCCAAAGAAAGGGGACAGAAAGCCCAAAGAAAGGGGAAAGAAAGCCCAAAGAAAGGGGAAAGAAAGCCCAAAGAAAGCCCAAAGAAAGGAGAAAGAAAGCCCAAAGAAAGGGGAAAGAAAGCCCAAAGAAAGGGGAAAGAAAGCCCAAAGAAAGCCCAAAGAAAGGGGAAAGAAAGCCCAAAGAAAGCCCAAAGAAAGGGGAAAGAATGCCCAAAGAAAGCCCAAAGAAAGGGGAATGAAAGCCCAAAGAAAGCCCAAAGAAAGTCAAAAGAAAGCCCAAAAAAAGCCCAAAGAAAGCCCAAAGAAAGGGGAAAGAAAGCCCAAAGAAAGGGGAAAGAAAGCCCAAAGAAAGCCCAAAGAAAGGGGAAAGAAAGCCTAAAGAAAGCCCAGAGAGAGCCCAAAGAAAGCACAAAGAATGCCCAAAGAAAGTCCAAAGAAAAGGGAAAGAAAGCCCAAAGAAAGGGGAAAGAAAGCCCAAAGAAAGGGGAAAGACAGCCCAAAGAAAGGGGAAAGAAAGCCCAAAGAAAGGGGAAAGAAAGCCCAAAGAAAGCCCAAAGAAAGGGGAAAGAAAGCCCAAAGAAAAGGGAAAGAAAGCCCAAAGAAAGCCCAAAGAAAGAGGAAAGAAAGCCCAAAGAAAGCCTAAAGAAAGCCTAAAGAAAGCCCAAAGAAAGGGGAAACAAAGCCCAAAGAAAGGGGAAAGAAAGCCGAAAGAAAGCCCAAAGAAAGGGGAAAGAAAGCCCAAAGAAAGCCCAAAGAAAGGGGAAACAAAGCCCAAAGAAAGGGGAAAGAAAGCCCAAAGAAAGCCCAAAGAAAGGGGAAAGAAAGCCCAAAGAAAGGGGAATGACAGCCCAAAGAAAGCCCAAAGAAAGGGGAAAGAAAGCCCAAAGAAAGGGGAAAGAAAGCCCAAAGAAAGCCCAAAGAAAGCCCAAAGAAATGGGAAAGAAAGCCCAAAGAAAGGGGAAAGAAAGCCCAAGGAAAGCCCAAAGAAAGGGGAAAGAAAGCCCACAGAAAGGGGAAAGAAAGCCCAAAGAAAGAAGAAAGAAACCCCAAAGAAGGGGGAAAGAAAGCCCAAAGAAAGGGGAAAGAAAGCCCAAAGAAAGCCCAAAGAAAGTGGAAAGTAAGGGGAAAGAAAGGGGAAAGAAAGCCCAAAGAAAGGAGAAAGAAAGCCCAAAGAAAGGGGAAAGAAAGCCCAAAGAAAGGGGAAAGAAAGGCCATAGAAAGGGGAAACAAAGCCCAAAGAAAGGGGAAAGAAAGCTCAAAGAAAGCCCAATGAAAGGGGAAAGAAAGCCCAAAGAAAGGGGAAAGAAAGCCCAAAGAAAGGGGAAAGAAAGCCCAAAGAAAGGGGAAAGAAAGCCCAAAAAATGGGGAAAGAAAGCCCAGAGAAAGCCCAAAGAAAGCCCAAAGAAAGCCCAAAGAAAGCCCAAAGAAAAGGGAAAGAAAGCCCAAAGAAAGGGGAAAGAAAGCCCAAAGAAAGGGGAAAGACAGCCCAAAGAAAGGGGAAAGAAAACCCAAAGAAAGGGGAAAGAAAGCCCAAAGAAAGCCCAAGGAAAGGGGAAAGAAAGCCCAAAGAAAAGGGAAAGAAAGCCCAAAGAAAAGGGAAAGAAAGCCCAAAGAAAGCGGAAAGAAAGCCCAAAGAAAGCCCAAAGAAAGCCCAAAGAAAGGGGAAAGAAAGCCCAAAGAAAGGGGAAACAAAGCCCAAAGAAAGGGGAAAGAAAGCCCAAAGAAAAGGGAAAGAAAGCCCAAAGAAAGGGGAAAGAAAGCCCAAAGAAAGCCCAAAGAAAGAGGAAAGAAAGCCCAAAGAAAGGGGAAAGAAAGCCCAAAAAAAGGGGAAAGAAAGCCCAGAGAAAGCCCAAAGAAAGCCCATAGAAAGCCCAAAGAAAGCCCAAAGAAAAGGGAAAGAAAGCCCAAAGAAAGGGGAAAGAAAGCCCAAAGAAAGGGGAAAGACAGCCCAAAGAAAGGGGAAAGAAAACCCAAAGAAAGGGGAAAGAAAGCCCAAAGAAAGCCCAAGGAAAGGGGAAAGAAAGCCCAAAGAAAGGGGAAAGAAAGCGCAAAGAAAGCCCAAAGAAAGCGGAAAGAAAGCCCAAAGAAAGCCCAAAGAAAGCCCAAAGAAAGCCCAAAGAAAGGGGAAAGAATGCGCAAAGAAAGCCCAAAGAAAGGAGAAACAAAGCCCAAAGAAAGGGGAAAGAAAGCCCAAAGAAAGGGGAAAGAAAGCCCAAAGAAAGGGGAAAGAAAGCCCAAAGAAAGCCCAAAGAAAGGAGAAAGAAAGCCCAAAGAAAGGGGACAGAAAGCCCAAAGAAAGGGGAAAGAAAGCCCAAAGAAAGCCCAAAGAAAGGGGAAAGAATGCCCAAAGAAAGCCCAAAGAAAGGGGAATGAAAGCCCAAAGAAAGCCCAAAGAAAGTCAAAAGAAAGCCCAAAAAAAGCCCAAAGAAAGCCCAAAGAAAGGGGAAAGAAAGCCCAAAGAAAGGGGAAAGAAAAGGGAAAGAAAGCCCAAAGAAAGCCCAAAGAAAGCCCAAAGAAAGGGGAAAGAAAGCCCAAAGAAAGGGGAAAGAAAGCCCAAAGAAAGGCCAAAGAAAGGGGAAAGAAAGCCCAAAGAAAGGGGAAAGAAAGTCCATAGAAAGCCCAAAGAAAGGGGAAAGAAAGCCCAAAGAAAGCCCAAAGAAAGGGGAAACAAAGCCCAAAGAAAGGGGAAAGAAAGCCCAAAGAAAGGGGAAAGAAAGCCCAAAGAAAGGGGAAAGAAAGCCCAAGGAAAGGGGAATGACAGCCCAAAGAAAGGGGAAAGAAAGCCCAAAGAAAGGGGAAAGAAAGCCCAAAGAAAGCCTAAAGAAAGGGGAAAGAAAGCCCAAAGAAAGCCCAAAGAAAGGGGAAAGAAAGGGGAAAGAAGCCCAAAGAAAGGGGAAAGAAAGCGCAAAGAAATACCAAAGAAAGGGGAAAGAAAGCAAAAAGAAAGGGGAAAGAAAGCCCAAAGAAATGGGAAAGAAAGCCCAAAGAAAGGGGAAAGAAAGCCCATAGAAAGGGGAAAGAAAGCCCAAAGAAAGGGAAAGAAAGCTCAAAGAAAGCCCAATGAAAGGGGAAAGAAAGCCCAAAGAATGGAGAAAGAAAGCCCAAAGAAAGTGGAAAGAAAGCCCAAAGAAAGGGGAAAGAAAGCCCAAAGAAAGGGGAAAGAAAGCCCAAAAAAAAGGGGAAAGAAAGCCCAGAGCAAGCCCAAAGAAAGCCCATAGAAAGCCCAAAGAAAGCCCAAAGAAAAGGGAAAGAAAGCCCAAAGAAAGGGGAAAGAAAGCCCAAGAAAGGGGAAAGACTGCCTAAAGAAAGGGGAAAGAAAACCCAAAGAAAGGGGAAAGAAAGCCCAAAGAAAGCCCAAGGAAACTGGAAAGAAAGCCCAAAGAAAAGGGAAAGAAAGCCCAAAGAAAGCCCAAAGAAAGCGGAAAGAAAGCCCAAAGAAAGCCCAAAGAAAGCCCAAAGAAAGGGGAAAGAATGCGCAAAGAAAGCCCAAAGAAAGGGGAAACAAAGCCCAAAGAAAGGGGAAAGAAAGCCCAAAGAAAGGGGAAAGAAAGCCCAAAGAAAGGGGAAAGAAAGCCCAAAGAAAGCCCAAAGAAAGGAGAAAGAAAGCCCAAAGAAAGGGGACAGAAAGCCCAAAGAAAGGGGAAAGAAAGCCCAAAGAAAGCCCAAAGAAAGGGGAAAGAAAGCCCAAAGAAAGCCCAAAGAAAGGGGAAAGAATGCCCAAAGAAAGCCCAAAGAAAGGGGAATGAAAGCCCAAAGAAAGCCCAAAGAAAGTCAAAAGAAAGCCCAAAAAAAGCCCAAAGAAAGCCCAAAGAAAGGGGAAAGAAAGCCCAAAGAAAGGGGAAAGAAAAGGGAAAGAAAGCCCAAAGAAAGCCCAAAGAAAGCCCAAAGAAAGCCCAAAGAAAGGGGAAAGAAAGCCCAAAGAAAGGGGAAAGAAAGCCCAAAGAAAGGCCAAAGAAAGGGGAAAGAAAGCCCAAAGAAAGGGGAAAGAAATTCCAAAGAAAGCCCAAAGAAAGGGGAAAGAAAGCCCAAAGAAAGCCCAAAGAAAGGGGAAACAAAGCCCAAAGAAAGGGGAAAGAAAGCCCAAAGAAAGGGGAAAGAAAGCCCAAAGAAAGGGGAAAGAAAGCCCAAGGAAAGGGGAATGACAGCCCAAAGAAAGGGGAAAGAAAGCCCAAAGAAAGGGGAAAGAAAGCCCAAAGAAAGCCTAAAGAAAGGGGAAAGAAAGCCCAAAGAAAGCCCAAAGAAAGGGGAAAGAAAGCCCAAAGAAAGCACAAAGAAAGGGGAAAGAAAGCCCAAAGAAAACCCAAAGAAAGCCCAAAGAAAGCCCAAAGAAAGGGGAAAGAAAGCCCAAAGAAAGCCCAAAGAAAGCCCAAAGAAAGGGGAAAGAAAGCCCAAAGAAAGGGGAAAGAAAGCCCAAAGAAAGGGGAAAGAAAGCCCAAAGAAAGGGGAAAGAAGCCCAAAGAAAGCCCAAAGAAAGGCGAAAGAAAGCCCAAAGAAAGCCCAAAGAAAGCCCAAAGAAAGGGGAAAGAATGCGCAAAGAAAGCCCAAAGAAAGGGGAAACAAAGCCCAAAGAAAGGGGAAACAAAGCTCAAAGAAAGGGGAAAGAAAGCCCAAAGAAAGGGGAAAGAAAGCCCAAAGAAAGGGGAAAGAAAGCCCAAAGAAAGCCCAAAGGAAGGAGAAAGAAAGCCCAAAGAAAGGGGACAGAAAGCCCAAAGAAAGGGGAAAGAAAGCCCAAAGAAAGGGGAAAGAAAGCCCAAAGAAAGCCCAAAGAAAGGAGAAAGAAAGCCCAAAGAAAGGGGACAGAAAGCCCAAAGAAAGGGGAAAGAAAGCCCAAAGAAAGCCCAAAGAAAGGGGAAAGAAAGCCCAAAGAAAGCCCAAAGAAAGGGGAAAGAATGCCCAAAGAAAGCCCAAAGAAAGGGGAATGAAAGCCCAAAGAAAGCCCAAAGAAGTCAAAAGAAAGCCCAAAAAAAGCCCAAAGAAAGCCCAAAGAAAGGGGAAAGAAAGCCCAAAGAAAGGGGAAAGAAAGCCCAAAGAAAGCCCAAAGAAAGGGGAAAGAAAGCCTAAAGAAAGCCCAAAGAAAGCCCAAAGAAAGTGGAAAGAAAATGGAAAGAAAGCCCAAAGAAAGCCCAAAGAAAGCGGAAAGAAAGCCCAAAGAAAGCCCAAAGAAAGCCCAAAGAAAGGGGAAAGAATGCGCAAAGAAAGCCCAAAGAAAGGGGAAACAAAGCCCATAGAAAGGGGAAAGAAAGCCCAAAGAAAGGGGAAAGAAAGCCCAAAGAAAGGGGAAAGAAAGCCCAAAGAAAGCCCAAAGAAAGGAGAAAGAAAGCACAAAGAAAGGGGACAGAAAGCCCAAAGAAAGGGGAAAGAAAGCCCAAAGAAAGCCCAAAGAAAGGGGAAAGAAAGCCCAAAGAAAGCCAAAGAAAGGGGAAAGAATGCCCAAAGAAAGCCCAAAGAAAGGGGAATGAAAGCCCAAAGAAAGCCCAAAGAAAGTCAAAAGAAAGCCCAAAAAAAGCCCAAAGAAAGCCCAAAGAAAGGGGAAAGAAAGCCCAAAGAAAGGGGAAAGAAAAGGGAAAGAAAGCCCAAAGAAAGCCCAAAGAAAGCCCAAAGAAAGGGGAAAGAAAGCCCAAAGAAAGGGGAAAGAAAGCCCAAAGAAAGGCCAAAGAAAGGGGAAAGAAAGCCCAAAGAAAGGGGAAAGAAAGTCCATAGAAAGCCCAAAGAAAGGGGAAAGAAAGCCCAAAGAAAGCCCAAAGAAAGGGGAAAGAAAGCCCAAGGAAAGGGGAATGACAGCCCAAAGAAAGGGAAAGAAAGCCCAAAGAAAGGGGAAAGAAAGCCCAAAGAAAGCCTAAAGAAAGGGGAAAGAAAGCCCAAAGAAAGCCCAAAGAAAGGGGAAAGAAAGCCCAAAGAAAGCACAAAGAAAGGAGAAAGAAAGCCCAAAGAAAACCCAAAGAAAGCCCAAAGAAAGCCCACAGAAAGCCCAAAGAAAGCCCAAAGAAAGCCCAAAGAAAGGGGAAAGAAAGCCCAAAGAAAGGGGAAAGAAAGCCCAAAGAAAGGGGAAAGAAAGCCCAAAGAAAGGGGAAAGAAAGCCCAAAGAAAGCCCAAAGAAAGGCGAAAGAAAGCCCAAAGAAAGCCCAGAGAAAGCCCAAAGAAAGGGGAAAGAATGCGCAAAGAAAGCCCAAAGAAAGGGGAAACAAAGCCCAAAGAAAGGGGAAACAAAGCCCAAAGAAAGGGGAAAGAAAGCCCAAAGAAAGGGGAAAGAAAGCCCAAAGAAAGGGGAAAGAAAGCCCAAGAAAGCCCAAAGAAAGGAGAAAGAAAGCCCAAAGAAAGGGGACAGAAAGCCCAAAGAAAGGGGAAAGAAAGCCCAAAGAAAGGGGAAAGAAAGCCCAAAGAAAGCCCAAAGAAAGGAGAAAGAAAGCCCAAAGAAAGGGGACAGAAAGCCCAAAGAAAGGGGAAAGAAAGCCCAAAGAAAGCCCAAAGAAAGGGGAAAGAAAGCCCAAAGAAAGCCCAAAGAAAGGGGAAAGAATGCCCAAAGAAAGCCCAAAGAAAGGGGAATGAAAGCCCAAAGAAAGCCCAAAGAAAGTCAAAAGAAAGCCCAAAAAAAGCCCAAAGAAAGCCCAAAGAAAGGGGAAAGAAAGCCGAAAGAAAGCCCAAAGAAAGCCCAAAGAAAGTGGAAAGAAAAGGGAAAGAAAGCCCAAAGAAAGCCCAAAGAAAGCCCAAAGAAAGCCCAAAGAAAGGGGAAAGAAAGCCCAAAAAAAGGGGAAAGAAAGCCCAAAGAAAGGCCAAAGAAAGGGGAAAGAAAGCCCAAAGAAAGGGGAAAGAAAGCCCAAAGAAAGCCCAAAGAAAGGGGAAAGAAAGCCCAAAGAAAGCACAAAGAAAGGGGAAAGAAAGCCCAAAGAAAACCCAAAGAAAGCCCAAAGAAAGCCCACAGAAAGCCCAAAGAAAGCCCAAAGAAAGCCCAAAGAAAGGGGAAAGAAAGCCCAAAGAAAGGGGAAAGAAAGCCCAAAGAAAGCCCAAAGAAAGGCGAAAGAAAGCCCAAAGAAGGCCCAAAGAAAGCCCAAAGAAAGCCCACAGAAAGGGGAAAGAAAGCTCAAGGAAAGCCCAAAGAAAGCCCAAAGAAAGGGGAAAGAAAGCCCAAAGAAAGCCCAAAGAAAGGGGAAAGAAAGCCCAAAGAAAAGGGAAAGAAAGGCCAAAGAAAGTGGAAAGAAAGGGGAAAGAAAGCCCAAAGAAAGCCCAAAGAAAGGGGAAAGAAAGAGCAAAGAAAGCCCAAAGAAAGGGGAAAGAAAGCCCAAAGAAAGGGGAAACAAAGCGCAAAGAAAGGGGAAAGAAAGCCCAAAGAAAGGGGAAAGAAAGCCCAAAGAAAGGGGAAAGAAAGCCTAAAGAAAGCCCAAAGAAAGGGGAAAGAAAGCCCAAAGAAAGGGGATAGAAAACCCAAAGTAAGGGGAAAGAAAGCCCAAAGAAAGCCCAAAGAAAGGGGAAAGAAAGCCCAAAGTAAGCCCAAAGAAAGGGGAAAGAAAGCTCAAGGAAAGACGAAAGAAAGCCCAAAGAAAGGGGAAAGAAAGCCTAAAGAAAGCCCAAAGAAAGGGGAAAGAAAGCCCAAAGAAAGGGGATAGAAAACCCAAAGTAAGGGGAAAGAAAGCCCAAAGAAAGCCCAAAGAAAGGGGAAAGAAAGCCCAAAGTAAGCCCAAAGAAAGGGGAAAGAAAGCTCAAGGAAAGACGAAAGAAAGCCCAAAGAAAGGGGAAAGAAAGCCCAAAGAAAGGGGAAAGAAAGCCCAAAGAAATCCCAAAGAAAGGGGAAAGAAAGCCCAGACAAAGCCCAAAGAAAGCCCAAAGAAAGGGGAAAGAAAGCCCAGAGAGAGCCCAAAGAAAGCACAAAGAATGCCCAAAGAAAGTCCAAAGAAAAGGGAAAGAAAGCCCAAAGAAAGGGGAAAGAAAGCCCAAAGAAAGGGGAAAGACAGCCCAAAGAAAGGGGAAAGAAAGCCCAAAGAAAGGGGAAAGAAAGCCCAAAGAAAGCCAAAGAAAGGGGAAAGAAAGCCCAAAGAAAAGGGAAAGAAAGCCCAAAGAAAGCCCAAAGAAAGAGGAAAGAAAGCCCAAAGAAAGCCTAAAGAAAGCCTAAAGAAAGCCCAAAGAAAGGGGAAACAAAGCCCAAAGAAAGGGGAAAGAAAGCCGAAAGAAAGCCCAAAGAAAGGGGAAAGAAAGCCCAAAGAAAGCCCAAAGAAAGGGGAAACAAAGCCCAAAGAAAGGGGAAAGAAAGCCCAAAGAAAGCCCAAAGAAAGGGGAAAGAAAGCCCAAAGAAAGGGGAATGACAGCCCAAAGAAAGCCCAAAGAAAGGGGAAAGAAAGCCCAAAGAAAGGGGAAAGAAAGCCCAAAGAAAGCCCAAAGAAAGCCCAAAGAAAGGGGAAAGAAAGCCCAAAGAAAGGGGAAAGAAAGCCCAAGGAAAGCCCAAAGAAAGGGGAAAGAAAGCCCACAGAAAGGGGAAAGAAAGCCCAAAGAAAGAAGAAAGAAACCCCAAAGAAGGGGGAAAGAAAGCCCAAAGAAAGGGGAAAGAAAGCCCAAAGAAAGCCCAAAGAAAGTGGAAAGTAAGGGGAAAGAAAGGGAAAGAAAGCCCAAAGAAAGGAGAAAGAAAGCCCAAAGAAAGGGGAAAGAAAGCCCGAAGAAAGGGGAAAGAAAGCCCATAGAAAGGGGAAACAAAGCCCAAAGAAAGGGGAAAGAAAGCTCAAAGAAAGCCCAATGAAAGGGGAAAGAAAGCCCAAAGAAAGGGGAAAGAAAGCCCAAAGAAAGGGGAAAGAAAGCCCAAAGAAAGGGGAAAGAAAGCCCAAAAAATGGGGAAAGAAAGCCCAGAGAAAGCCCAAAGAAAGCCCAAAGAAAGCCAAAGAAAGCCCAAAGAAAAGGGAAAGAAAGCCCAAAGAAAGGGGAAAGAAAGCCCAAAGAAAGGGGAAAGACAGCCCAAAGAAAGGGGAAAGAAAACCCAAAGAAAGGGGAAAGAAAGCCCAAAGAAAGCCCAAGGAAAGGGGAAAGAAAGCCCAAAGAAAAGGGAAAGAAAGCCCAAAGAAAAGGGAAAGAAAGCCCAAAGAAAGCGGAAAGAAAGCCCAAAGAAAGCCCAAAGAAAGCCCAAAGAAAGGGGAAAGAAAGCCCAAAGAAAGGGGAAACAAAGCCCAAAGAAAGGGGAAAGAAAGCCCAAAGAAAAGGGAAAGAAAGCCCAAAGAAAGGGAAAGAAAGCCCAAAGAAAGCCCAAAGAAAGAGGAAAGAAAGCCCAAAGAAAGGGGAAAGAAAGCCCAAAAAAAGGGGAAAGAAAGCCCAGAGAAAGCCCAAAGAAAGCCCATAGAAAGCCCAAAGAAAGCCCAAAGAAAAGGGAAAGAAAGCCCAAAGAAAGGGGAAAGAAAGCCCAAAGAAAGGGGAAAGACAGCCCAAAGAAAGGGGAAAGAAAACCCAAAGAAAGGGGAAAGAAAGCCCAAAGAAAGCCCAAGGAAAGGGGAAAGAAAGCCCAAAGAAAAGGGAAAGAAAGCCCAAAGAAAGCCCAAAGAAAGCGGAAAGAAAGCCCAAAGAAAGCCCAAAGAAAGCCCAAAGAAAGGGGAAAGAATGCGCAAAGAAAGCCCAAAGAAAGGGGAAACAAAGCCCAAAGAAAGGGGAAAGAAAGCCCAAAGAAAGGGGAAAGAAAGCCCAAAGAAAGGGGAAAGAAAGCCCAAAGAAAGCCCAAAGAAAGGAGAAAGAAAGCCCAAAGAAAGGGGACAGAAAGCCCAAAGAAAGGGGAAAGAAAGCCCAAAGAAAGCCCAAAGAAAGGGGAAAGAAAGCCCAAAGAAAGCCCAAAGAAAGGGGAAAGAATGCCCAAAGAAAGCCCAAAGAAAGGGGAATGAAAGCCCAAAGAAAGCCCAAAGAAAGTCAAAAGAAAGCCCAAAAAAAGCCCAAAGAAAGCCCAAAGAAAGGGGAAAGAAAGCCCAAAGAAAGGGGAAAGAAAAGGGAAAGAAAGCCCAAAGAAAGCCCAAAGAAAGCCCAAAGAAAGCCCAAAGAAAGGGGAAAGAAAGCCCAAAGAAAGGGGAAAGAAAGCCCAAAGAAAGGCCAAAGAAAGGGGAAAGAAAGA
>NW_027043770.1:0-38597 GCF_036013475.1 Columba livia
AAAGCCCAAAGAAAGGGGAAAGAAAGCCCAAAGAAAGCCCAAAAAAAGCCCAAAGAAAGCCCAAAGAAAGGGGAAAGAAAGCCCAAAGAAATGGGAAAGAAAGCCCAAAGAAAGCCCAAAGAAAGCCCAAAGAAAGCCCAAAGAAAGGGGAAAGAAAGCCCAAAGAAATGGGAAAGAAAGCCAAATAAAGGGGAAAGAAAGCCCAAAGAAAGCCCAAAGAAAGCCCAACGAAAGGGGAAAGAAAGCCCAAAGAAATGGGAAAGAAAGCCCAAAGAAAGGGGAAAGAAAGCCCAAAGAAAGCCTAAAGAAAGGGGAGAGAAATCCCAAAGAAAGGAGAGAGAAAGCCCAAAGAAAGCCCAAGGAAACGGGAAAGAAAGCCCAAAGAAAGTGGAAAGAAAGCCCAAATAAAACCCAAAGAAATGGGAAAGAAAGGGGAAAGAAAGGGGAAAGAAAGGGGAAAGAAAGGGGAAAGAACGGGGAAAGAAAGCCCAAAGAAAGGGGAAAGAAAGCCCAAAGAAAGGGGAAAGAAAGCCCAAAGAAAGCCCAGAGAAAGGGGAAAGAAAGCCCAAAGAAAGGGGAAAGAAAGCCCAAAGAAAGGGGAAAGAAAGCCCAAAGAAAGGGGAAAGAAAGCCCAAAGAAAGGGGAAAGAAAGCCCAAAGAAAGGGGAAGGAAAGCCCAAAGAAAGGGGAAAGAAAGCCCAAAGAAAGGGGAAAGAAAGACAAAAGAATGGGGAAAGAAAGCCCAAAGAAAAGGGAAAGAACGCCCAAAGAAAGGGGAAAGAAAGCCCAAAGAAAGGAGAAAGAAAGCCCAAAGAAAGACCAAAGAAAGCCCAAAGAAAGCCCAAAGAAAGTCCAAAGAAAGCCCAAAGAAAGGGGAAAAAAAGCCCAAAGAAAGGGGAAAGAAAGGCCATAGAAAGTCCAAAGAAAGGGGAAAGAAAGCCCGAAGAAAGCCCAAAGAAAGGGGAAAGAAGGCACAAAGAAAGGGGAAAGAAAGCCCAAAGAAAGGGGAAAGAAATCCCAAAGAAAGCGCAAAGGAAGGGGAAAGAAATCCCAAAGAAAGGGGAAAGAAAGCCCAAAGAAAAGGGAGAGAAAGCCCAAAGAAAGGGGAAAGAAAGCCGAAAGAAAGCCCAAAGAAAGCCCAAAGAAAGGCGAAAGAAAGCACAAAGAAAGCCCAAAGAAAGCCCAAAGAAAGGGGAAAGAAATCCAAAGAAAGGGGAGAGAAATCCCAAAGACAGCCCAAAGAAAGCCGAAAGAGAGCCCAAAGAAAGGGGAAAAAAAGCCCAAGGAAAGCCCAAAGAAAGGGGAAAGAAAGCCCAAAGAAAGGGGAAAGAAAGCCAACGAAAGCCCAAAGAAAGGGGAAAGAAAGCCCAAAGAAAGTGGAAAGAAAGGAGAAAGAAAGCCCAAAGAAAGGGGAAAGAAAGGGGAAAGAAAGCCCATAGACCGGAAAGAAAGGTGAAAGAAAGCCCAAAGAAAGGGGAAAGAAAGGGGAAAGAAAGCCCAAAGAAA
Organism: Columba livia; assembly: GCF_036013475.1. NCBI lineage: Eukaryota > Metazoa > Chordata > Aves > Columbiformes > Columbidae > Columba > Columba livia. The sequence goes on from NW_027043770.1 coordinate 1,506, forward strand.
GCCCAAAGAAATGGGAATGAAAGCCCAAAGAAAGCCCAAAGAAAGGGGAAAGAAAGCCAAAGAAAGGCCAAAGAAAGCCCAAGGAAAGGGGAAAGAAAGCCCAAAGAAAGGGGAAAGAAAGGGGAAAGAAAGGCCAAAGAAAGGGGAAAGAAAAGGGAAAGAAAGCCCAAAGAAAGCCCAAAGAAAGCAAAAAGAAAGGGGAAAGAAAGCCCAAAGAAAGGGGAAAAAAAGCCCAAAGAAAGCCCAAAGAAAGTGGAAAGAAAGCTCAAAGAAAGGGGAAAGAAATCCCAAAGAAAGCCCAAAGAAAGAGGGAAGAAAGCCCAAAGAAAGGGGAAAGAAAACCCAAGGAAAGGGGAAAGAAAGCCCAAATAAAGCCCAAAGAAAGCCCAAGGAAAGGGGAAAGAAAGCCCAAAGAAAGCCCAAAGAAAGCCCAAAGAAAGGGGAAAGAAAGCCCAAAGAAAGGGGAATGAAAGCCCAAAGAAAGGGGAAAGAAAGCCCAAAGAAAGGGGAAAGAAAGCCCAAAGAAAGCCCAAAGAAAGGGGAAAGAAAGCCCAAAGAAAGGGGAAAGAAAGCCCAAAGAAAGCCCAAAGAAAGGGGAAAGAAAGCCAAAGAAAAGGGAGAGAAAGCCCAAAGAAAGGGGAAAGAAACCCGAAAGAAAGCCCAAAGAAAGCCCAAAGAAAGGCGAAAGAAAGCACAAAGAAAGCCCAAAGAAAGCCCAAAGAAAGGGGAAAGAAAGCCCAAAGAAAGGGGAAAGAAAGCCCAAAGAAAGGGGAGAGAAATCCCAAAGACAGCCCAAAGAAAGCCGAAAGAGAGCCCAAAGAAAGGGGAAAAAAAGCCCAAAGAAAGCCCAAAGAATGGGGAAAGAAAGCCCAAAGAAAGGGGAAAGAAAGCCCAAAGAAAGGGGAAAGAAAGGGGAAAGAAAGCCCAAAGAAAGGGGAAAGAAAAGGGAAAGAAAGCCCAAAGAAAGGGGAAAGAAAGGGGAAAGAAACCCCAAAGAAAGCCCAAAGAAAGGGGAAAGAAAGCCCAAAGAAAGCCCAAAGAAAGGGGAAATAAATCCCAAAGAAAGCCAAAGGAAAGGGGAAAGAAAGCCCAAAGAAAGGGAAAAGAAAGCCCAAAGAAAGGGGAAAGAAAGCTCAAAGAAAGGGGAAAGAGAGCCCAAAGAAAGCCCAAAGAAAGGGGAAAAAATCCCAAAGAAAGGGGAAAGAAAGCCCAAAGAAAGCCCAAAGTAAGGGGAAAGAAAGCCCAAATAAAGGGGAAAGAAAGCCCAAAGAAAGGGGAAAGAAATCCCAAAGAAAGCCCAAAGTAAGGGGAAAGAAAGCCCAAATAAAGGGGAAAGAAAGCCCGAAGAAAGAGGAAAGAAAGCCCAGAGAAAGGGGAAAGAAAGCCCAAAGAAAAGGGACAGAAAGCCAAAGAAACGGGAAAGAAAGCCGAAAGAAAACCAAAGAAAGCCCAAAGAAAGGCGAAAGAAAGTACAAAGAAAGCCCAAAGAAAGCCCAATGAAAGAGGAAAGAAAGCCCCAAAGAAAGGGGAAAGATATCCCAAAGAAAGGGGAAAGAAAGCCCAAAGAAAGGGAAAGAAAGCCCAAAGAAAGGGGAAAGAAAGCCCAAAGACACCCAAAGAAAGCCCAAAGAGAGCCCAAAGAAAGGGGAAAAAAAGCCCAAAGAAAGCCCAAGGAAAGGGGAAAGAAAGCCCAAAGAAAGGGGAAAGAAAGCCCAAAGAAAGGAGAAAGAAAGCCCAAAGAAAGACCAAAGAAAGCCCAAAGAAAGTCCAAAGAAAGCCCAAAGAAAGGGGAAAAAAAGCCCAAAGAAAGGGGAAAGAAAGACCATAGAAAGTCCAAAGAAAGGGGAAAGAAAGCCCGAAGAAAGCCCAAAGAAAGGGGAAAGAAGGCACAAAGAAAGGGGAAAGAAAGCCCAAAGAAAGGGGAAAGAAATCCCAAAGAAAGCGCAAAGGAAGGGGAAAGAAATCCCAAAGAAAGGGGAAAGAAAGCCCAAAGAAAAGGGAGAGAAAGCCCAAAGAAAGGGGAAAGAAAGCCGAAAGAAAGCCAAAGAAAGCCCAAAGAAAGGCGAAAGAAAGCACAAAGAAAGCCCAAAGAAAGCCCAAAGAAAGGGGAAAGAAATCCCAAAGAAAGGGGAAAGAAAGGGGAAAGAAACCCCAAAGAAAGCCCAAAGAAAGGGGAAAGAAAGCCCAAAGAAAAGGGAAAGAAAGCCCAAAGAAAGCCCAAAGAAAGGGGAAAGAAACCCCAAAGAAAGCCCAAAGAAATGGGAAAGAAAGCCCAAAGAAAGCCAAAAGAAAGGGTAAAGAAAGCCCAAAGAAAGGGGAAAGAAAGCCCAAAGAAAGTCCAAAGAAAGGAGAAAGAAAGCCCAAAGAAAGGGGAAAGAAAGGGGAAAGAAAGGGGAAAGAAAGGGGAAAGAAATGGGAAAGAAAGGGGAAAGAAAGGGGAAAGGAAGCCAAAAGAAAGGGAAAAGAAAGGGGAAAGAAAGCCCAAAGAAAGGGGAAAGAAAGCCCAAAGAAAGGGAAAAGAAAGCCCAAAGAAAGCCCAAAGAAAGCCCAAAGAAAGGGCAAACAAAGCCCAAAGAAAGGGGAAAGAAAGCCCAAAGAAAGGGGAAAAAAAGCCCAAAGAAAGGGGAAAGAAAGCCCAAAGAAAGGGGAAAGAAAGCCCAAAGAAAGCCCAAAGAAAGGGGAAAGAAAGCCCAAAGAAAGGGGAAAGAAAGCCCAAAGAAAGGGGAAAGAAAGCCAAAGAAAGCCAAAGAAAGCCCAAAGAAAGCCCAAAGAAAGGGGAAAGAAAGCCCAAAGAAATGGGAAAGTAAGCCCAAAGAAAGGAGAAAGAAAGCCCAAAGAAAGCCCACAGAAATGGGAAAGAAAGCCCAAAGAAAGCCCAAAGAAAGGGGAAAGAAAGGGGAAAGAATGGGGAAAGAAAGGGGAAAGAAAGGGGAAAGAAAGGAGAAAGAATGGGGAAAGAAAGGGGAAAGAAAGGGGAAAGAAATGGGAAAGAAAGGGGAAAGAAAGGGGAAAGGAAGCCCAAAGAAAGGGAAAAGAAAGGGGAAAGAAAGCCCAAAGAAAGGGGAAAGAAAGCCCAAAGAAAGTGGAAAGAAAGCCAAAGAAAGCCCAAAGAAAGCCCAAAGAAAGCCCAAAGAAAGGGGAAAGAAAGCCCAAAGAAATGGAAAGAAAGCCCAAAGAAAGGGGAAAGAAAGCCCAAAGAAAGCCCAAAGAAAGGGGAAAGAAAGCCCAAAGAAAGGGGAAAGAAAGCCCAAAGAAAGCCCAAAGAAAGGGGAAAGAAAGCCCAAAGAAATGGGAAAGAAAGCCCAAAGAAAGGGGAAAGAAAGCCCAAAGTAAGCCCAAAGAAAGGAGAGAGAAAGCCCAAAGAAAGGAGAGAGAAAGCCCAAAGAAAGCCCAAAGAAACGGGAAAGAAAGCCCAAAGAAAGGGGAAAGAAAGCCCAAATAAAACGCAAAGAAAGGGGAAAGAAAGGGGGAAAGAAAGGGGAAAGAAAGGGGAAAGAAAGGGGAAAGAACGGGGAAAGAAAGCCCAAAGAAAGGGGAAAGAAAGCCCAAAGAAAGCCCAAAGAAAGGGGAAAGAAAGCCCAAAGAAAGGGGAAAGAAAGCCCAAAGAAAGGGGAATGAAATCCCAAAGAAAAGGGGAAAGAAAGCACAAAGAAAGGCGAAAGAAAGCCCAAAGAAAGGGGAAGGAAAGCCCAAAGAAAGTGGGAAAGAAAGCCCAAAGAAAGGGGAAAGAAAGACCAAAGAATTGGGAAAGAAAGCCCAAGAAAAGGGAAAGAAAGCCCAAGGAAAGGGGAAAGAAAGCCCAAAGAAAAGCCCAAAGAAAGCCCAAAGAAATGGGAAAGTAAGCCCAAAGAAAGCCCAAAGAAAGCCCAAAGAAAGGGGAAAGAAAGCCCAAAGAAAGGGGAAAGAAAGCCCAAAGAAAGGGGAAAGAAAGCCCAAAGAAAGGGGAAATACAGCCCAAAGAAAGGAGAAAGAAAGCCCAAAGAAAGCCCACAGAAATGGGAAAGAAAGCCCAAAGAAAGCCCAAAGAAAGGGGAAAGAAAGGGGAAAGAATGGGGAAAGAAAGGGGAAAGAAAGGGGAAAGAAAGGAGAAAGAATGGGGAAAGAAAGGGGAAAGAAAGGGGAAAGAAATGGGAAAGAAAGTGGAAAGAAAGGGGAAAGGAAGCCCAAAGAAAGGGAAAAGAAAGGGGAAAGAAAGCCCAAAGAAAGGGGAAAGAAAGCCCAAAGAAAGGGAAAAGAAAGCCCAAAGAAAGCCCAAAGAAAGCCCAAAGAAAGGGGAAAGAAAGCCCAAAGAAAGCCCAAAGAAAGGGCAAACAAAGCCCAAAGAAAGGGGAAAGAAAGCCCAAAGAAAGGGGAAAGAAAGCCCAAAGAAAGGGGAAAGAAAGCCCAAAGAAAGCCCAAAGAAAGGGGAAAGAAAGCCCAAAGAAATGGGAAAGAAAGCCCAAAGAAAGGGGAAAGAAAGCCCAAAGAAAGCCCAAAGAAAGCCCAAAGAAAGGGGAAAGAAAGCCCAAAGAAATGGGAAAGAAAGCCCAAAGAAAGGGGAAAGAAAGCCCAAAGAAAGCCCAAAGAAAGGAGAGAGAAAGCCCAAAGAAAGGAGAGAGAAAGCCCAAATAAAACGCAAAGAAAGGGGAAAGAAAGCCCAAAGAAAGGGGAAAGAAAGCCCAAAGAAAGGGGAAAGAAAGCCCAAAGAAAGGGGAAATACAGCCCAAAGAAAGGAGAAAGAAAGCCCAAAGAAGCCCACAGAAATGGGAAAGAAAGCCCAAAGAAAGCCCAAAGAAAGGGGAAAGAAAGGGGAAAGAATGGGGAAAGAAAGGGGAAAGAAAGGGGAAAGAAAGGAGAAAGAATGGGGAAAGAAAGGGGAAGAAAGGGGAAAGAAATGGGAAAGAAAGTGGAAAGAAAGGGGAAAGGAAGAACAAGAAAGGGAAAAGAAAGGGGAAAGAAAGCCCAAAGAAAGGGGAAAGAAAGCCCAAAGAAAGGAAAAGAAAGCCCAAAGAAAGCCCAAAGAAAGCCCAAAGAAAGGGGAAAGAAAGCCCAAAGAAAGCCCAAAGAAAGGGCAAACAAAGCCCAAAGAAAGGGGAAAGAAAGCCCAAAGAAAGGGGAAAGAAAGTCCAAAGAAAGGGGAAAGAAGCCCAAAGAAAGGGGAAAGAAAGCCCAAAGAAAGCCCAAAGAAAGGGGAAAGAAAGCCCAAAGAAATGGGAAAGAAAGCCCAAGAAAGGGGAAAGAAAGCCCAAAGAAAGCCCAAAGAAAGCCCAAAGAAAGGGGGAAAGAAAGCCCAAAGAAATGGAAAGAAAGCCCAAAGAAAGGGGAAAGAAAGCCCAAAGAAAGCCCAAAGAAAGGAGAGAGAAAGCCCAAAGAAAGGAGAGAGAAAGCCCAAATAAAACGCAAAGAAAGGGGAAAGAAAGCCCAAAGAAAGGGGAAAGAAAGCCCAAAGAAAGCCCAAAGAAAGCCCAAAGAAAGCCCAAAGAAAGGGGAAAGAAAGCCCAAAGAAATGGGAAAGTAAGCCAAAGAAAGCCCAAAGAAAGCCCAAAGAAAGGGGAAAGAAAGCCCAAAGAAAGGGGAAAGAAAGCCCCAAAGAAAGGGGAAAGAAAGCCCAAAGAAAGGGGAAATAAAGCCCAAAGAAAGGAGAAAGAAAGCCCAAAGAAAGCCCACAGAAATGGGAAAGAAAGCCCAAAGAAAGCCCAAAGAAAGGGGAAAGAAAGGGGAAAGAATGGGGAAAGAAAGGGGAAAGAAAGGGGAAAGAAAGGAGAAAGAATGGGGAAAGAAAGGGGAAAGAAAGGGGAAAGAAATGGGAAAGAAAGGGGAAAGAAAGGGGAAAGGAAGCCCAAAGAAAGGGAAAAGAAAGGGGAAAGAAAGCCCAAAGAAAGGGGAAAGAAAGCCCAAAGAAAGGGAAAAGAAAGCCCAAAGAAAGCCCAAAGAAAGCCCAAAGAAAGGGGAAAGAAAGCCCAAAGAAAGCCCAAAGAAAGGGCAAACAAAGCCCAAAGAAAGGGGAAAGAAAGCCCAAAGAAAGGGGAAAGAAAGCCCAAAGAAAGGGGAAAGAAAGCCCAAAGAAAGCCCAAAGAAAGGGGAAAGAAAGCCCAAAGAAATGGGAAAGAAAGCCCAAAGAAAGGGGAAAGAAAGCCCAAAGAAAGCCCAAAGAAAGCCCAAAGAAAGGGGAAAGAAAGCCCAAAGAAATGGGAAAGAAAGCCCAAAGAAAGGGGAAAGAAAGCCCAAAGAAAGCCCAAAGAAAGGAGAGAGAAAGCCCAAAGAAAGGAGAGAGAAAGCCCAAATAAAACGCAAAGAAAGGGGAAAGAAAGCCCAAAGAAAGGGGAAAGAAAGCCCAAAGAAAGGGGAAAGAAAGCCCAAAGAAAGGGGAAATACAGCCCAAAGAAAGGAGAAAGAAAGCCCAAAGATAGCCCACAGAAATGGGAAAGAAAGTCAAAAGAAAGCCCAAAGAAAGGGGAAAGAAAGAGGAAAGAATGGGGAAAGAAAGGGGAAGAAAGGGGAAAGAAAGGAGAAAGAATGGGGAAAGAAAGGGGAAAGAAAGGGGAAAGAAATGGGAAAGAAAGTGGAAAGAAAGGGAAAGGAAGAACAAAGAAAGGGAAAAGAAAGGGGAAAGAAAGCCCAAAGAAAGGGGAAAGAAAGCCCAAAGAAAGGGAAAAGAAAGCCCAAAGAAAGCCCAAAGAAAGCCCAAAGAAAGGGGAAAGAAAGCCCAAAGAAAGCCCAAAGAAAGGGCAAACAAAGCCCAAAGAAAGGGGAAAGAAAGCCCAAAGAAAGGGAAAGAAAGCCCAAAGAAAGGGGAAAGAAAGCCCAAAGAAAGCCCAAAGAAAGGGGAAAGAAAGCCCAAAGAAATGGGAAAGAAAGCCCAAAGAAAGGGGAAAGAAAGCCCAAAGAAAGCCCAAAGAAAGCCCAAAGAAAGGGGAAAGAAAGCCCAAAGAAATGGGAAAGAAAGCCCAAAGAAAGGGGAAAGAAAGCCCAAAGAAAGCCCAAAGAAGGGAGAGAGAAAGCCCAAAGAAAGGAGAGAGAAAGCCCAAATAAAACGCAAAGAAAGGGAAAGAAAGCCCAAAGAAAGGGGAAAGAAAGCCCAAAGAAAGCCCAAAGAAAGCCCAAAGAAAGGGGAAAGAAAGCCCAAAGAAATGGGAAAGTAAGCCCAAAGAAAGCCCAAAGAAAGCCCAAAGAAAGGGGAAAGAAAGCCCAAAGAAAGGGGAAAGAAAGCCCAAAGAAAGGGGAAAGAAAGCCCAAAGAAAGGGGAAATAAAGCCCAAAGAAAGGAGAAAGAAAGCCCAAAGAAAGCCCACAGAAATGGGAAAGAAAGCCCAAGAAAGCCCAAAGAAAGGGGAAAGAAAGGGGAAAGAATGGGGAAAGAAAGGGGAAAGAAAGGGGAAAGAAAGGAGAAAGAATGGGGAAAGAAAGGGGAAAGAAAGGGGAAAGAAATGGGAAAGAAAGGGGAAAGAAAGGGGAAAGGAAGCCCAAAGAAAGGGAAAAGAAAGGGGAAAGAAAGCCCAAAGAAAGGGGAAAGAAAGCCAAAGAAAGGAAAAGAAAGCCCAAAGAAAGCCCGAAGAAAGCCCAAAGAAAGGGCAAACAAAGCCCAAAGAAAGGGGAAAGAAAGCCCAAAGAAAGGGGAAAGAAAGCCCAAAGAAAGGGGAAAGAAAGCCCAAAGAAAGGGGAAAGAAAGCCCAAAGAAAGCCCAAAGAAAGCCCAAAGAAAGCCCAAAGAAAGGGGAAAGAAAGCCCAAAGAAATGGGAAAGAAAGCCCAAAGAAAGGGGAAAGAAAGCCCAAAGAAAGCCCAAAGAAAGGGGAAAGAAAGCCCAAAGAAAGGGGAAAGAAAGCCCAAAGAAAGCCCAAAGAAAGCCCAAAGAAAGGGGAAAGAAAGCCCAAAGAAATGGGAAAGAAAGCCCAAAGAAAGGGGAAAGAAAGCCCAAAGAAAGCCCAAAGAAAGGAGAGAGAAAGCCCAAAGAAAGGAGAGAGAAAGCCCAAAGAAAGCCCAAGGAAACGGGAAAGAAAGCCCAAAGAAAGGGGAAAGAAAGCCCAAATAAAACGCAAAGAAAGGGGAAAGAAAGGGGAAAGAAAGGGGAAAGAAAGGGGAAAGAAAGGGGAAAGAACGGGGAAAGAAAGCCCAAAGAAAGGGGAAAGAAAGCCCAAAGAAAGCCCAAAGAAAGGGGAAAGAAAGCCCAAAGAAAGGGGTATGAAATCCCAAAGAAAGGGGAAAGAAAGCACAAAGAAAGGCGAAAGAAAGCCCAAAGAAAGGGGAAGGAAAGCCCAAAGAAAGTGGGAAAGAAAGCCCAAAGAAAGGGGAAAGAAAGACCAAAGAATGGGGAAAGAAAGCCCAAAGAAAAGGGAAAGAAAGCCCAAGGAAAGGGGAAAGAAAGCCCAAAGAAAGCCCAAAGAAAGCCCAAAGAAAGTCCAAAGAAAGCCCAAAGAAAGGGGAAAAAAAAAGCCCAAAGAAAGGGGAAAGAAAGCGCAAAGAAAGGGGAAAGAAAGGCCAAAGGAAGCCCAAAGAAAGGCTAAAGGAAGCCCAAAGAAAGGGGGAAGAACTCCCAAAGAAAGGGGATACAAAGCCCAAAGAAAGAGGAAAGAAAGCTCAAAGAAAGGGGAAAGAAAGCATAAAAAAAGGGGAAAGAAAGCCCAAAGAAATGGGAAAGAAAGGGGAAAGAAAGGGGAAGCAAAGCCCAAGGAAAGGGGAAAGAAAGCCCAAAGAAAGGGGAAAGAAAGCCCAAAGAAAGGAGAAAGAAAGCCCAAAGAAAGCCCACAGAAAGGGGAAAGAAAGCCCAAAGAAAACCCAAAGAAAGGGGAAAGAAAGGGGAAAGAATGGGGAAAGAAAGGGGAAAGAAAGGGGAAAGAAAGGAGAAAGAATGGGGAAAGAAAGGGGAAAGAAAGGGGAAAGAAATGGGAAAGAAAGGGGAAAGAAAGGGGAAAGGAAGCCCAAAGAAAGGGAAAAGAAAGGGGAAAGAAAGCCCAAAGAAAGGGGAAAGAAAGCCCAAAGAAAGGGAAAAGAAAGCCCAAAGAAAGCCCAAAGAAAGGGGAAAGAAAGCCCAAAGAAAGGGGAAAGAAAGCCCAAAGAAAGGGGAAAGAAAGCCCAAAGAAAGGGGAAAGAAAGCCCAAAGAAAGCCCAAAAAAAGCCCAAAGAAAGCCCAAAGAAAGGGGAAAGAAAGCCCAAAGAAATGGGAAAGAAAGCCCAAAGAAAGCCCAAAGAAAGCCCAAAGAAAGCCCAAAGAAAGGGGAAAGAAAGCCCAAAGAAATGGGAAAGAAAGCCCAAATAAAGGGGAAAGAAAGCCCAAAGAAAGCCCAAAGAAAGCCCAACGAAAGGGGAAAGAAAGCCCAAAGAAATGGGAAAGAAAGCCCAAAGAAAGGGGAAAGAAAGCCCAAAGAAAGCCTAAAGAAAGGGGAGAGAAAGCCCAAAGAAAGGAGAGAGAAAGCCCAAAGAAAGCCCAAGGAAACGGGAAAGAAAGCCCAAAGAAAGTGGAAAGAAAGCCCAAATAAAACCCAAAGAAATGGGAAAGAAAGGGGAAAGAAAGGGGAAAGAAAGGGGAAAGAAAGGGGAAAGAACGGGGAAAGAAAGCCCAAAGAAAGGGGAAAGAAAGCCCAAAGAAAGGGGAAAGAAAGCCCAAAGAAAGCCCAGAGAAAGGGGAAAGAAAGCCCAAAGAAAGGGGAAAGAAAGCCCAAAGAAAGGGGAAAGAAAGCCCAAAGAAAGGGGAAAGAAAGCCCAAAGAAAGGGGAAAGAAAGCCCAAAGAAAGGGGAAGGAAAGCCCAAAGAAAGGGGAAAGAAAGCCCAAAGAAAGGGGAAAGAAAGACAAAAGAATGGGGAAAGAAAGCCCAAAGAAAAGGGAAAGAACGCCCAAAGAAAGGGGAAAGAAAGCCCAAAGAAAGGAGAAAGAAAGCCCAAAGAAAGACCAAAGAAAGCCCAAAGAAAGCCCAAAGAAAGTCCAAAGAAAGCCCAAGAAAGGGGAAAAAAAGCCCAAAGAAAGGGGAAAGAAAGACCATAGAAAGTCCAAAGAAAGGGGAAAGAAAGCCCGAAGAAAGCCCAAAGAAAGGGGAAAGAAGGCACAAAGAAAGGGAAAGAAAGCCCAAAGAAAGGGGAAAGAAATCCCAAAGAAAGCGCAAAGGAAGGGGAAAGAAATCCCAAAGAAAGGGGAAAGAAAGCCCAAAGAAAAGGGAGAGAAAGCCCAAAGAAAGGGGAAAGAAAGCCGAAAGAAAGCCCAAAGAAAGCCCAAAGAAAGGCGAAGAAAGCACAAAGAAAGCCCAAAGAAAGCCCAAAGAAAGGGGAAAGAAATCCCAAAGAAAGGGGAGAGAAATCCCAAAGACAGCCCAAAGAAAGCCGAAAGAGAGCCCAAAGAAAGGGGAAAAAAAGCCCAAGGAAAGCCCAAAGAAAGGGGAAAGAAAGCCCAAAGAAAGGGGAAAGAAAGCCCAAAGAAAGGGGAAAGAAAGCCCAAAGAAAGGGGAAAGAAAACCCAAGGAAAGGGGAAAGAAAGCCCAAATAAAGCCCAAAGAAAGCCCAAGGAAAGGGGAAAGAAAGCCCAAAGAAAGCCCAAAGAAAGCCCAAAGAAAGGGGAAAGAAAGCCCAAAGAAAGGGGAATGAAAGCCCAAAGAAAGGGGAAAGAAAGCCCAAAGAAAGGGGAAAGAAAGCCCAAAGAAAGCCCAAAGAAAGGGGAAAGAAAGCCCAAAGAAAGGGGAAAGAAAGCCCAAAGAAAGCCCAAAGAAAGGGGAAAGAAAGCCCAAAGAAAAGGGAGAGAAAGCCCAAAGAAAGGGGAAAGAAACCCGAAAGAAAGCCCAAAGAAAGCCCAAAGAAAGGCGAAAGAAAGCACAAAGAAAGCCCAAAGAAAGCCCAAAGAAAGGGGAAAGAAAGCCCAAAGAAAGGGGAAAGAAAGCCCAAAGAAAGGGGAGAGAAATCCCAAAGACAGCCCAAAGAAAGCCGAAAGAGAGCCCAAAGAAAGGGGAAAAAAAGCCCAAAGAAAGCCCAAAGAATGGGGAAAGAAAGCCCAAAGAAAGGGGAAAGAAAGCCCAAAGAAAGGGGAAAGAAAGGGGAAAGAAAGCCAAAGAAAGGGTGGGGAAAGAAAAGGGAAAGAAAGCCCAAAGAAAGGGGAAAGAAAGGGGAAAGAAACCCCAAAGAAAGGGGAAAGAAAGCCCAAAGAAAGCCCAAAGAAAGGGGAAATAAATCCCAAAGAAAGCCAAAGGAAAGGGGAAAGAAAGCCCAAAGAAAGGGAAAAGAAAGCCCAAAGAAAGGGGAAAGAAAGCTCAAAGAAAGGGGAAAGAGAGCCCAAAGAAAGCCCAAAGAAAGGGGAAAAAATCCCAAAGAAAGGGGAAAGAAAGCCCAAAGAAAGCCCAAAGTAAGGGGAAAGAAAGCCCAAATAAAGGGGAAAGAAAGCCCAAAGAAAGGGGAAAGAAATCCCAAAGAAAGCCCAAAGTAAGGGGAAAGAAAGCCCAAATAAAGGGGAAAGAAAGCCCGAAGAAAGAGGAAAGAAAGCCCAGAGAAAGGGGAAAGAAAGCCCAAAGAAAAGGGACAGAAAGCCCAAAGAAACGGGAAAGAAAGCCGAAAGAAAGCCCAAAGAAAGCCCAAAGAAAGGCGAAAGAAAGTACAAAGAAAGCCCAAAGAAAGCCCAATGAAAGAGGAAAGAAAGCCCAAAGAAAGGGGAAAGATATCCCAAAGAAAGGGGAAAGAAAGCCCAAAGAAAGGGGAAAGAAAGCCCAAAGAAAGGGGAAAGAAAGCCCAAAGACACCCAAAGAAAGCCCAAAGAGAGCCCAAAGAAAGGGGAAAAAAAGCCCAAAGAAAGCCCAAGGAAAGGGGAAAGAAAGCCCAAAGAAAGGGGAAAGAAAGCCCAAAGAAAGGAGAAAGAAAGCCCAAAGAAAGACCAAAGAAAGCCCAAAGAAAGCCCAAAGAAAGTCCAAAGAAAGCCCAAAGAAAGGGGAAAAAAAGCCCAAAGAAAGGGGAAAGAAAGACCATAGAAAGTCCAAAGAAAGGGGAAAGAAAGCCCGAAGAAAGCCCAAAGAAAGGGGAAAGAAGGCACAAAGAAAGGGGAAAGAAAGCCCAAAGAAAGGGGAAAGAAATCCCAAAGAAAGCGCAAAGGAAGGGGAAAGAAATCCCAAAGAAAGGGGAAAGAAAGCCCAAAGAAAAGGGAGAGAAAGCCCAAAGAAAGGGGAAAGAAAGCCGAAAGAAAGCCCAAAGAAAGCCCAAAGAAAGGCGAAAGAAAGCACAAAGAAAGCCCAAAGAAAGCCCAAAGAAAGGGGAAAGAAATCCCAAAGAAAGTGGAGAGAAATCCCAAAGACAGCCCAAAGAAAGCCGAAAGAGAGCCCAAAGAAAGGGGAAAAAAAGCCCAAGGAAAGCCCAAAGAAAGGGGAAAGAAAGCCCAAAGAAAGGGGAAAGAAAGCCCAAGGAAAGGGAAGAAAGCCCAAAGAAAGTGGAAAGAAAGGAGAAAGAAAGCCCAAAGAAAGGGGAAAGAAAGGGGAAAGAAAGCCCATAGACCGGAAAGAAAGGTGAAAGAAAGCCCAAAGAAAGGGGAAAGAAAGGGGAAAGAAAGCCCAAAGAAAGCCCAAAGAAATGGGAATGAAAGCCCAAAGAAAGCCCAAAGAAAGGGGAAAGAAAGCCAAAGAAAGGCCAAAGAAAGCCCAAGGAAAGGGGAAAGAAAGCCCAAAGAAAGGGGAAAGAAAGGGGGAAAGAAAGGCCAAAGAAAGGGGAAAGAAAAGGGAAAGAAAGCCCAAAGAAAGCCCAAAGAAAGCAAAAAGAAAGGGGAAAGAAAGCCCAAAGAAAGGGGAAAAAAAGCCCAAAGAAAGCCCAAAGAAAGTGGAAAGAAAGCTCAAAGAAAGGGGAAAGAAATCCCAAAGAAAGCCCAAAGAAAGAGGGAAGAAAGCCCAAAGAAAGGGGAAAGAAAACCCAAGGAAAGGGGAAAGAAAGCCCAAATAAAGCCCAAAGAAAGCCCAAGGAAAGGGGAAAGAAAGCCCAAAGAAAGCCCAAAGAAAGCCCAAAGAAAGGGGAAAGAAAGCCCAAAGAAAGGGGAATGAAAGCCCAAAGAAAGGGGAAAGAAAGCCCAAAGAAAGGGGAAAGAAAGCCCAAAGAAAGCCCAAAGAAAGGGGAAAGAAAGCCCAAAGAAAGGGGAAAGAAAGCCCAAAGAAAGCCCAAAGAAAAGGGAAAGAAAGCCCAAAGAAAAGGGAGAGAAAGCCCAAAGAAAGGGGAAAGAAACCCGAAGAAAGCCCAAAGAAAGCCCAAAGAAAGGCGAAAGAAAGCACAAAGAAAGCCCAAAGAAAGCCCAAAGAAAGGGGAAAGAAAGCCCAAAGAAAGGGGAAAGAAAGCCCAAAGAAAGGGGAGAGAAATCCCAAAGACAGCCCAAAGAAAGCCGAAAGAGAGCCCAAAGAAAGGGGAAAAAAAGCCCAAAGAAAGCCCAAAGAATGGGGAAAGAAAGCCCAAAGAAAGGGGAAAGAAAGCCCAAAGAAAGGGGAAAGAAAGGGGAAAGAAAGCCCAAAGAAAGGGGAAAGAAAAGGGAAAGAAAGCCCAAAGAAAGGGGAAAGAAAGGTGAAAGAAAGCCCAAAGAAAGGGGAAAGAAAGCCCAAAGAAAGCCCAAAGAAAGGGGAAATAAATCCCAAAGAAAGCCAAAGGAAAGGGGAAAGAAAGCCCAAAGAAAGGGAAAAGAAAGCCCAAAGAAAGGGAAAGAAAGCTCAAAGAAAGGGGAAAGAGAGCCCAAAGAAAGCCCAAAGAAAGGGGAAAAAATCCCAAAGAAAGGGGAAAGAAAGCCCAAAGAAAGCCCAAAGTAAGGGGAAAGAAAGCCCAAATAAAGGGGAAAGAAAGCCCAAAGAAAGGGGAAAGAAATCCCAAGAAAGCCCAAAGTAAGGGGAAAGAAAGCCCAAATAAAGGGAAAGAAAGCCCGAAGAAAGAGGAAAGAAAGCCCAGAGAAAGGGGAAAGAAAGCCCAAAGAAAAGGGACAGAAAGCCCAAAGAAACGGGAAAGAAAGCCGAAAGAAGCCCAAAGAAAGCCCAAAGAAAGGCGAAAGAAAGTACAAAGAAAGCCCAAAGAAAGCCCAATGAAAGAGGAAAGAAAGCCCAAAGAAAGGGGAAAGATATCCCAAAGAAAGGGGAAAGAAAGCCCAAAGAAAGGGAAAGAAAGCCCAAAGAAAGGGGAAAGAAAGCCCAAAGACAGCCAAAGAAAGCCCAAAGAGAGCCCAAAGAAAGGGGAAAAAAAGCCCAAAGAAAGCCCAAGGAAAGGGGAAAGAAAGCCCAAAGAAAGGGGAAAGAAAGCCCAAAGAAAGCCCAAAGAAAGGGGAAAGAAAGCCCAAAGAAAGGGGAAAGAAAGGAGAGAAAGAAAGCCAAAAGAAAGGGGAAAGGAAGGGAAAAGAAAGGGGAAAGGAAGGGAAAGAAAGGGGAAAGAAAGCCCAAAGAAACCCCAAGAGAGCCCAAAGAAAGCCCAAAAATAGGGGAAAGAAAGCCCAAAGAAAGCCCAAAGAAAGGGGAAAGAAAGCCCAAAGAAAGCCCAAAGAAAGGGGAAAGAAAGCCCAAAGAAATGGGAAAGAAATCCCATAGAAAGGGGAAAGAAAGCCCAAAGAAAGCCCAAAGAAAGGAGAGAGAAAGCCCAAAGAAAGGAGAGAGAAAGCCCAAAGAAAGCCCAAGGAAACGGGAAAGAAAGCCCAAAGAAAGGGGAAAGAAAGCCCAAATAAAACGCAAAGAAAGGGGAAAGAAAGGGGAAAGAAAGGGGAAAGAAAGGGGAAAGAAAGGGGAAAGAAAGGGGAAAGAACGGGGAAAGAAAGCCCAAAGAAAGGGGAGAGAAAGCCCAAAGAAAGCCCAAAGAAAGGGGAAAGAAAGCCCAAAGAAAGGGGAAAGAAAGCCCAAAGAAAGGGGAATGAAATCCCAAAGAAAGGGGAAAGAAAGCACAAAGAAAGGCGAAAGAAAGCCCAAAGAAAGGGGAAGGAAAGCCCAAAGAAAGGGGAAAGAAAGCCCAAAGAAAGCCCAAAGAAAGCCCAAAGAAAGTCCAAAGAAAGCCCAAAGAAAGGGGAAAAAAAGCCCAAAGAAAGGGGAAAGAAAGCGCAAAGAAAGGGGAAAGAAAGGCCAAAGGAAGTCCAAAGAAAGGCCAAAGGAAGCCCAAAGAAAGGGGGAAGAACTCCCAAAGAAAGGGGATACAAAGCCCAAAGAAAGAGGAAAGAAAGCTCAAAGAAAGGGGAAAGAAAGCATAAAAAAAGGGGAAAGAAAGCCCAAAGAAATGGGAAAGAAAGGGGAAAGAAAGGGGAAGCAAAGCCCAAAGAAAGGGGAAAGAAAGCCCAAAGAAAGGGGAAAGAAAGCCCAAAGAAAGGAGAAAGAAAGCCCAAAGAAAGCCCACAGAAAGGGGAAAGAAACCCAAAGAAAACCCAAAGAAAGGGGAAAGAAAGGGGAAACAATGGGGAAAGAAAGGGGAAAGAAAGGGGAAAGAAAGGAGAAAGAATGGGGAAAGAAAGGGGAAAGAAAGGGGAAAGAAATGGGAAAGAAAGGGGAAAGAAAGGGGAAAGGAAGCCCAAAGAAAGGGAAAAGAAAGGGGAAAGAAAGCCCAAAGAAAGGGAAAAGAAAGGGGAAAGAAAGCCCAAAGAAAGGGGAAAGAAAGCCCAAAGAAAGGGAAAAGAATGCCCAAAGAAAGCCCAAAGAAAGCCCAAAGAAAGGGGAAAGAAAGCCCAAAGAAAGCCCAAAGAAAGCCCAAAGAAAGGGGAAAGAAAGCCCAAAGAAATGGGAAAGAAAGCCCAAAGAAAGCCCAAAGAAAGCCCAAAGAAAGCCCAAAGAAAGGGGAAAGAAAGCCCAAAGAAAGGGGAATGAAAGCCCAAAGAAAGGGGAAAGAAAGCCCAAAGAAAGGGGAAAGAAAGCCCAAAGAAAGCCCAAAGAAAGGGGAAAGAAAGCCCAAAGAAAGGGGAAAGAAAGCCCAAAGAAAGCCCAAAGAAAGGGGAAAGAAAGCCCAAAGAAAAGGGAGAGAAAGCCCAAAGAAAGGGGAAAGAAACCCGAAAGAAAGCCCAAAGAAAGCCCAAAGAAAGGCGAAAGAAAGCACAAAGAAAGCCCAAAGAAAGCCCAAAGAAAGGGGAAAGAAAGCCCAAAGAAAGGGGAAAGAAAGCCCAAAGAAAGGGGAGAGAAATCCCAAAGACAGCCCAAAGAAAGCCGAAAGAGAGCCCAAAGAAAGGGGAAAAAAAGCCCAAAGAAAGCCCAAAGAATGGGGAAAGAAAGCCCAAAGAAAGGGGAAAGAAAGCCCAAAGAAATGGGAAAGAAAGCCCAAAGAAAGCCCAAAGAAAGGGGAAAGAAAGCCTAAAGAAATGGGAAAGAAAGCCCAAAGAAAGGAGAAAGAAAGCCCAAAGAAATGGGAAAGAAAGCCCAAAGAAAGCCCAAAGAAAGCCCAAAGAAAGGGGAAAGAAAGCCCAAAGAAAGCCCAAAGAAAGGAGAGAGAAAGCCCAAAGAAAGGAGAGAGAAAGCCCGAAGAAAGCCCAAGGAAACGGGAAAGAAAGCCCAAAGAAAGTGGAAAGAAAGCCCAAAGAAATGGGAAGGAAAGCCCAAAGAAAGGGGAAAGAAAGCCCAAAGAAAGGGGAAAGAAAGACCAAAGAATGGGGAAAGAAAGCCGAAAGAAAAGGGAAAGAAAGCCCAAAGAAAGGGGAAAGAAAGCCCAAAGAAAGCCCAAAGAAAGGGGAAAGAAAGCCTAAAGAAATGGGAAAGAAAGCCCAAAGAAAGGAGAAAGAAAGCCCAAAGAAAGGGGAAAGAAAGCCCAAAGAAAGCCCAAAGAAAGCCCAAAGAAAGCCCAAAGAAAGTCCAAAGAAAGCCCAAAGAAAGGGGAAAAAAAGCCCAAAGAAAGGTGAAAGAAAGACCAAAGAAAGTCCAAAGAAAGGGGAAAGAAAGCCCGAAGAAAGCCCAAAGAAAGGGGAAAGAAGGCACAAAGAAAGGGGAAAGAAAGCCCAAAGAAAGCCCAAAGAAAGGGGAAAGAAAGCCCAAAGAAAGCGCAAAGGAAGGGGAAAGAAAGCCCAAAGAAAAGGGAGAGAAAGCCCAAAGAAAGGGGAAAGAAAGCCGAAAGAAAGCCCAAAGAAAGCCCAAAGAAAGGCGAAAGAAAGCACAAAGAAAGCCCAAAGAAAGCCCAAAGAAAGGGGAAAGAAAGCCCAAAGAAAGGGGAAAGAAAGCCCAAAGAAAGGGGAGAGAAATCCCAAAGACAGCCCAAAGAAAGCCGAAAG
Organism: Columba livia; assembly: GCF_036013475.1. Lineage (NCBI taxonomy): Eukaryota > Metazoa > Chordata > Aves > Columbiformes > Columbidae > Columba > Columba livia. The sequence continues at coordinate 18,619 of NW_027043770.1, forward strand.
AGAGCCCAAAGAAAGGGGAAAAAAAGCCCAAAGAAAGCCCAAAGAATGGGGAAAGAAAGCCCAAAGAAAGGGGAAAGAAAGCCCAAAGAAAGGGGAAAGAAAGGGGAAAGAAAGCCCAAAGAAAGGGGCAAGAAAAGGGAAAGAAAGCCCAAAGAAAGGGGAAATAAATCCCAAAGAAAGCCAAAGGAAAGGGGAAAGAAAGCCCAAAGAAAGGGAAAAGAAAGCCCAAAGAAAGGGGAAAGAAAGCCCAAAGAAAGGGGAAAGAGAGCCCAAAGAAATCCCAAAGAAAGGGGAAAAAATCCCAAAGAAAGGGGAAAGAAAGCCCAAAGAAAGCCCAAAGTAAGGGGAAAGAAAGCGCAAATAAAGGGGAAAGAAAGCCCAAAGAAAGGGGAAAGAAAGCCCAAAGAAAGCCCAAAGTAAGGGGAAAGAAAGCCCAAATAAAGGGGAAAGAAAGCCCGAAGAAACAGGAAAGAAAGCCCAAAGAAAGGGGAAAGAAAGCCCAAAGAAAAGGGAGAGAAAGCCCAAAGAAACGGGAAAGAAAGCCGAAAGAAAGCCCAAAGAAAGCCCAAAGAAAGGCAAAAGAAAGTACAAAGAAAGCCCAAAGAAAGCCCAATGAAAGAGGAAAGAAAGCCCAAAGAAAGGGGAAAGATATCCCAAAGAAAGGGGAAAGAAAGCCCAAAGAAAGGGGAAAGAAAGCCCAAAGAAAGGGGAAAGAAAGCCCAAAGACAGCCAAAGAAAGCCCAAAGAGAGCCCAAAGAAACGGGAAAAAAAGCCCAAAGAAAGCCCAAAGAAAGGGGAAAGAAAGCCCAAAGAAAGGGGAAAGAAAGCCCAAAGAAAGCCCAAAGAAAGGGGAAAGAAAGCCCAAAGAAAGGGGAAAGAAAGGAGAAAGAAAGCCAAAAGAAAGGGGAAAGAAAGGGAAAAGAAAGGGGAAAGAAAGGGGAAAGAAAGGGGAAAGAAAGCCCAAAGAAACCCCAAGAGAGCCCAAAGAAATCCCAAAAAAAGGGGAAAGAAAGCCCAAAGAAAGCCCAAAGAAAGGGGAAAGAAAGCCCAAAGAAAGGGGAAAGAAAGCCCAAAGACAGCCAAAGAAAGCCCAAAGAGAGCCCAAAGAAACGGGAAAAAAAGCCCAAAGAAAGCCCAAAGAAAGGGGAAAGAAAGCCCAAAGAAAGGGGAAAGAAAGCCCAAAGAAAGCCCAAAGAAAGGGGAAAGAAAGCCCAAAGAAAGGGGAAAGAAAGGAGAAAGAAAGCCAAAAGAAAGGGGAAAGAAAGGGAAAAGAAAGGGGAAAGAAAGGGGAAAGAAAGGGGAAAGAAAGCCCAAAGAAACCCCAAGAGAGCCCAAAGAAAGCCCAAAAAAAGGGGAAAGAAAGCCCAAAGAAAGCCCAAAGAAAGGGGAAAGAAAGCCCAAAGAAAGCCCAAAGAAAGGGGAAAGAAAACCCAAGGAAATCCCAAAGAAAGAGGAAAGAAAGCCCAAAGAAAGTGGAAAGAAAGCCCAAAGAAATCCCAAAGAAAGGGGAAAGAAAGCCCAAAGAAAGCCCAAAGAAAGGGGAAAGAAAGCCCAACGAAAGCCCAAAGAAAGGGGAAAGAAAGCCCAAAGAAAGGGGAAAGAAAGCCCAAAGAAAGCCCAAAGAAAGGGGAAAGAAAGCCCAAAGAAAGGGGAAATAAAGGGGAAAGAAAGGGGAAAGAAAGGGGTAAGAAAGGGGAAAGAAAGGGGAAAGAAAGGTGAAAGAAAGGGGAAAGAAAGGGGAAAGAAACCCCAAAGAAAGGGGAAATAAATCCCAAAGAAAGGGGAAATAAAGGGGAAAGAAAGCCCAAAGAAAGCCCAAAGAAAGGGGAAAGAAAGCCCAAAGAAAGCCCAAAGAAAGGAGAAAGAAATCCCAAAGAAAGCCCAAAGACAGGGGAAAGAAAGCCCAAAGAAAGCCCAAAGAAATGGGAAAGAAATGCCCAAAGAAAGCCCAAAGAAAGGGGAAAGAAAGCCCAAAAAAGGGGAAACAAAGCCCAAAGAAAGTCCAAAGAAATGAGAAAGAAAGCCCAAAGAAAGGGGAAAGAAAGGGGAAAGAAAGCCCAAAGAACGGGGAAAGAAAGCCCAAAGAAAGGGGAAAGAAAGGGGAAAGAAAGGGGAAAGAAAGCCCAAAGAAAGGGCAAAGAAAGCCCAAAGAAAGAAGAAAGAAAGCCCAAAGAAAGGGGAAAGAAAGGCCAAGGAAAGCCCAAAGAAAGGGGAAAGAAAGCCCAAAGAAAGCCCAAAAAAAGGGGAAAGAAAGCCCAAAGAAAGGGGAAAGAAAGGGGAAAGAAAGGGGAAAGAAAGCCCAAAGAAAGCCCAAAGAAAGCCCAAAGAAAGGGCAAAGAAAGCCCAAAGAAAGGGGAAAGAAAGCCCAAAGAAAGGGGAAAGAAAGCCCAAAGAAAGGGGAAAGAAAGCCCAAAGAAAGCCCAAAGAAAGGGGAAAGAAAGCCCAAAGAAATGGGAAAGAAAGCCCAAATAAAGGGGAAAGAAAGCCCAAAGAAAGGAGAGAGAAAGCCCAAAGAAAGCCCAAAGAAAGGGGAAAGTAAGCCCAAAGAAAGGGGAAAGAAAGCCCAAAGAAAGCCCAAAGAAAGGGGAAAGAAAGGGGAAAGAAAAGGGAAAGAAAGGGGAAAGAAAGGGGAAAGAAAGACCAAAGAAAGGGGAAAGAAAGCCCAAAGAAAGGGGAAAGAAAGCCCAAAGAAAGGGGAAGGAAAGCTCAAAAAAAGCCCAAAGAAAGGGGAAAGAAAGCCCAAAGAAATGGGAAAGAAAGCCCAAAGAAAGGCGAAAGAAAGCCCAAACAAAAGGGAAAGAAAGCCCAAAGAAAGGGGAAAGAAAGTCCAAAGAAAGTCCAAAGAAAGGGGAAAGAAAGCCCAAAGAAATGGGAAAGAAAGCCCAAAGAAAGCTCAAAGAAATGGGAAAGAAGGCACAAAGAAAGGTGAAAGAAAGCCCAAAGAAAGGGGAAAGAAAGCCCAAAGAAAGCCCAAAGAAAGGGGAAAGAAAGCCCAAAGAAAGCCCAAAGGAAGGGGAAAGAAAGCCCAAAGAAAGGAGAAAGAAAGCCCAAAGAAAGGGGAAAGAAAGCCCAAAGAAAGCCCAAAGAAAGCCCAAAGAAAGCCCAAAGAAAGTCCAAAGAAAGCCCAAAGAAAGGGGAAAGAAAGCCCGAAGAAAGCCCAAAGAAAGGGGAAAGAAGGCACAAAGAAAGGGGAAAGAAAGCCCAAAGAAAGCCCAAAGAAAGGGGAAAGAAAGCCCAAAGAAAGCGCAAAGGAAGGGGAAAGAAAGCCCAAAGAAAAGGGAGAGAAAGCCCAAAGAAAGGGGAAAGAAAGCCGAAAGAAAGCCCAAAGAAAGCCCAAAGAAATGCGAAAGAAAGCACAAAGAAAGCCCAAAGAAAGCCCAAAGAAAGGGGAAAGAAAGCCCAAAGAAAGGGGAAAGAAAGCCCAAAGAAAGGGGAGAGAAATCCCAAAGACAGCCCAAAGAAAGCCGAAAGAGAGCCCAAAGAAAGGGGAAAAAAAGCCCAAAGAAAGCCCAAAGAATGGGGAAAGAAAGCCCAAAGAAAGGGGAAAGAAAGCCCAAAGAAAGGGGAAAGAAAGGGGAAAGAAAGCCCAAAGAAAGGGGCAAGAAAAGGGAAAGAAAGCCCAAAGAAAGGGGAAATAAATCCCAAAGAAAGCCAAAGGAAAGGGGAAAGAAAGCCCAAAGAAAGGGAAAAGAAAGCCCAAAGAAAGGGGAAAGAAAGCCCAAAGAAAGGGGAAAGAGAGCCCAAAGAAATCCCAAAGAAAGGGGAAAAAATCCCAAAGAAAGGGGAAAGAAAGCCCAAAGAAAGCCCAAAGTAAGGGGAAAGAAAGCGCAAATAAAGGGGAAAGAAAGCCCAAAGAAAGGGGAAAGAAAGCCCAAAGAAAGCCCAAAGTAAGGGGAAAGAAAGCCCAAATAAAGGGGAAAGAAAGCCCGAAGAAACAGGAAAGAAAGCCCAAAGAAAGGGGAAAGAAAGCCCAAAGAAAAGGGAGAGAAAGCCCAAAGAAACGGGAAAGAAAGCCGAAAGAAAGCCCAAAGAAAGCCCAAAGAAAGGCAAAAGAAAGTACAAAGAAAGCCCAAAGAAAGCCCAATGAAAGAGGAAAGAAAGCCCAAAGAAAGGGGAAAGATATCCCAAAGAAAGGGGAAAGAAAGCCCAAAGAAAGGGGAAAGAAAGCCCAAAGAAAGGGGAAAGAAAGCCCAAAGACAGCCAAAGAAAGCCCAAAGAGAGCCCAAAGAAAGGGGAAAAAAAGCCCAAAGAAAGCCCAAAGAAAGGGGAAAGAAAGCCCAAAGAAAGGGGAAAGAAAGCCCAAAGAAAGCCCAAAGAAAGGGGAAAGAAAGCCCAAAGAAAGGGGAAAGAAAGGAGAAAGAAAGCCAAAAGAAAGGGGAAAGAAAGGGAAAAGAAAGGGGAAAGAAAGGGGAAAGAAAGGGGAAAGAAAGCCCAAAGAAACCCCAAGAGAGCCCAAAGAAAGCCCAAAAAAAGGGGAAAGAAAGCCCAAAGAAAGCCCAAAGAAAGGGGAAAGAAAGCCCAAAGAAAGCCCAAAGAAAGGGGAAAGAAAACCCAAGGAAATCCCAAAGAAAGAGGAAAGAAAGCCCAAAGAAAGTGGAAAGAAAGCCCAAAGAAATCCCAAAGAAAGGGGAAAGAAAGCCCAAAGAAAGCCCAAAGAAAGGGGAAAGAAAGCCCAACGAAAGCCCAAAGAAAGGGGAAAGAAAGCCCAAAGAAAGGGGAAAGAAAGCCCAAAGAAAGCCCAAAGAAAGGGGAAAGAAAGCCCAAAGAAAGGGGAAATAAAGGGGAAAGAAAGGGGAAAGAAAGGGGTAAGAAAGGGGAAAGAAAGGGGAAAGAAAGGTGAAAGAAAGGGGAAAGAAAGGGGAAAGAAACCCCAAAGAAAGGGGAAATAAATCCCAAAGAAAGGGGAAATAAAGGGGAAAGAAAGCCCAAAGAAAGCCCAAAGAAAGGGGAAAGAAAGCCCAAAGAAAGCCCAAAGAAAGGAGAAAGAAATCCCAAAGAAAGCCCAAAGACAGGGGAAAGAAAGCCCAAAGAAAGCCCAAAGAAATGGGAAAGAAATGCCCAAAGAAAGCCCAAAGAAAGGGGAAAGAAAGCCCAAAAAAGGGGAAACAAAGCCCAAAGAAAGTCCAAAGAAATGAGAAAGAAAGCCCAAAGAAAGGGGAAAGAAAGGGGAAAGAAAGCCCAAAGAACGGGGAAAGAAAGCCCAAAGAAAGGGGAAAGAAAGGGGAAAGAAAGCCCAAAGAAAGGGCAAAGAAAGCCCAAAGAAAGAAGAAAGAAAGCCCAAAGAAAGGGGAAAGAAAGGCCAAGGAAAGCCCAAAGAAAGGGGAAAGAAAGCCCAAAGAAAGCCCAAAAAAAGGGGAAAGAAAGCCCAAAGAAAGGGGAAAGAAAGGGGAAAGAAAGGGGAAAGAAAGCCCAAAGAAAGCCCAAAGAAAGCCCAAAGAAAGGGCAAAGAAAGCCCAAAGAAAGGGGAAAGAAAGCCCAAAGAAAGGGGAAAGAAAGCCCAAAGAAAGGGGAAAGAAAGCCCAAAGAAAGGGGAGAGAAATCCCAAAGACAGCCCAAAGAAAGCCGAAAGAGAGCCCAAAGAAAGGGGAAAAAAAGCCCAAAGAAAGCCCAAAGAATGGGGAAAGAAAGCCCAAAGAAAGGGGAAAGAAAGCCCAAAGAAAGGGGAAAGAAAGGGGAAAGAAAGCCCAAAGAAAGGGGCAAGAAAAGGGAAAGAAAGCCCAAAGAAAGGGGAAATAAATCCCAAAGAAAGCCAAAGGAAAGGGGAAAGAAAGCCCAAAGAAAGGGAAAAGAAAGCCCAAAGAAAGGGGAAAGAAAGCCCAAAGAAAGGGGAAAGAGAGCCCAAAGAAATCCCAAAGAAAGGGGAAAAAATCCCAAAGAAAGGGGAAAGAAAGCCCAAAGAAAGCCCAAAGTAAGGGGAAAGAAAGCGCAAATAAAGGGGAAAGAAAGCCCAAAGAAAGGGGAAAGAAAGCCCAAAGAAAGCCCAAAGTAAGGGGAAAGAAAGCCCAAATAAAGGGGAAAGAAAGCCCGAAGAAACAGGAAAGAAAGCCCAAAGAAAGGGGAAAGAAAGCCCAAAGAAAAGGGAGAGAAAGCCCAAAGAAACGGGAAAGAAAGCCGAAAGAAAGCCCAAAGAAAGCCCAAAGAAAGGCAAAAGAAAGTACAAAGAAAGCCCAAAGAAAGCCCAATGAAAGAGGAAAGAAAGCCCAAAGAAAGGGGAAAGATATCCCAAAGAAAGGGGAAAGAAAGCCCAAAGAAAGGGGAAAGAAAGCCCAAAGAAAGGGGAAAGAAAGCCCAAAGACAGCCAAAGAAAGCCCAAAGAGAGCCCAAAGAAAGGGGAAAAAAAGCCCAAAGAAAGCCCAAAGAAAGGGGAAAGAAAGCCCAAAGAAAGGGGAAAGAAAGCCCAAAGAAAGCCCAAAGAAAGGGGAAAGAAAGCCCAAAGAAAGGGGAAAGAAAGGAGAAAGAAAGCCAAAAGAAAGGGGAAAGAAAGGGAAAAGAAAGGGGAAAGAAAGGGGAAAGAAAGGGGAAAGAAAGCCCAAAGAAACCCCAAGAGAGCCCAAAGAAAGCCCAAAAAAAGGGGAAAGAAAGCCCAAAGAAAGCCCAAAGAAAGGGGAAAGAAAGCCCAAAGAAAGCCCAAAGAAAGGGGAAAGAAAACCCAAGGAAATCCCAAAGAAAGAGGAAAGAAAGCCCAAAGAAAGTGGAAAGAAAGCCCAAAGAAATCCCAAAGAAAGGGGAAAGAAAGCCCAAAGAAAGCCCAAAGAAAGGGGAAAGAAAGCCCAACGAAAGCCCAAAGAAAGGGGAAAGAAAGCCCAAAGAAAGGGGAAAGAAAGCCCAAAGAAAGCCCAAAGAAAGGGGAAAGAAAGCCCAAAGAAAGGGGAAATAAAGGGGAAAGAAAGGGGAAAGAAAGGGGTAAGAAAGGGGAAAGAAAGGGGAAAGAAAGGTGAAAGAAAGGGGAAAGAAAGGGGAAAGAAACCCCAAAGAAAGGGGAAATAAATCCCAAAGAAAGGGGAAATAAAGGGGAAAGAAAGCCCAAAGAAAGCCCAAAGAAAGGGGAAAGAAAGCCCAAAGAAAGCCCAAAGAAAGGAGAAAGAAATCCCAAAGAAAGCCCAAAGACAGGGGAAAGAAAGCCCAAAGAAAGCCCAAAGAAATGGGAAAGAAATGCCCAAAGAAAGCCCAAAGAAAGGGGAAAGAAAGCCCAAAAAAGGGGAAACAAAGCCCAAAGAAAGTCCAAAGAAATGAGAAAGAAAGCCCAAAGAAAGGGGAAAGAAAGGGGAAAGAAAGCCCAAAGAACGGGGAAAGAAAGCCCAAAGAAAGGGGAAAGAAAGGGGAAAGAAAGCCCAAAGAAAGGGCAAAGAAAGCCCAAAGAAAGAAGAAAGAAAGCCCAAAGAAAGGGGAAAGAAAGGCCAAGGAAAGCCCAAAGAAAGGGGAAAGAAAGCCCAAAGAAAGCCCAAAAAAAGGGGAAAGAAAGCCCAAAGAAAGGGCAAAGAAAGGGGAAAGAAAGGGGAAAGAAAGCCCAAAGAAAGCCCAAAGAAAGCCCAAAGAAAGGGCAAAGAAAGCCCAAAGAAAGGGGAAAGAAAGCCCAAAGAAAGGGGAAAGAAAGCCCAAAGAAAGGGGAAAGAAAGCCCAAAGAAAGCCCAAAGAAAGGGGAAAGAAAGCCCAAAGAAATGGGAAAGAAAGCCCAAATAAAGGGGAAAGAAAGCCCAAAGAAAGGAGAGAGAAAGCCCAAAGAAAGCCCAAAGAAAGGGGAAAGTAAGCCCAAAGAAAGGGGAAAGAAAGCCCAAAGAAAGCCCAAAGAAAGGGGAAAGAAAGGGGAAAGAAAAGGGAAAGAAAGGGGAAAGAAAGGGGAAAGAAAGCCCAAAGAAAGGGGAAAGAAAGCCCAAAGAAAGGGGAAAGAAAGCCCAAAGAAAGGGGAAGGAAAGCTCAAAAAAAGCCCAAAGAAAGGGGAAAGAAAGCCCAAAGAAATGGGAAAGAAAGCCCAAAGAAAGGCGAAAGAAAGCCCAAACAAAAGGGAAAGAAAGCCCAAAGAAAGGGGAAAGAAAGTCCAAAGAAAGTCCAAAGAAAGGGGAAAGAAAGCCCAAAGAAATGGGAAAGAAAGCCCAAAGAAAGCTCAAAGAAATGGGAAAGAAGGCACAAAGAAAGGTGAAAGAAAGCCCAAAGAAAGGGGAAAGAAAGCCCAAAGAAAGCCCAAAGAAAGGGGAAAGAAAGCCCAAAGAAAGCCCAAAGGAAGGGGAAAGAAAGCCCGAAGAAAGGGGAAAGAAATCCCAAAGAAAGGGGAAAGAAAGCTCAAAGAAAGGGGAAAGAAAGCCCAAAGAAAGGGGAAAGAAAGCCCAAAGAAAGCCCAAAGAAAGGGGAAAGAAACCCCAAAGAAAGCCCAAAGAAAGGGGAAAGAAAGCCCAAAGAAAGCCAAATGAAAGTGTAAAGAAAGCCCAAAGAAAGTGGAAAGAAAGCTCAAGGAAAGGGGAAAGAAAGCCCAAAGAAAGGGGAAAGAAAGCCCAAAGAAATGGAAAAGAAAGCCCAAAGAAAGGGGAAAGAAAGCCCAAAGAAAGCCCAAAGAAAGGGCAAACAAAGCCCAAAGAAAGGGGAAAGAAAGCCCAAAGAAAGGGGAAAGAAAGCCCAAAGAAAGCCCATAGAAAGCCCAAAGAAAGGAGAAAGAAAGCCCAAAGAAATGGGAAAGTAAGCCCAAAGAAAGCCCAAAGAAAGCCCAAATAAAGCCCAAAGAAAGGGGAAAGAAAGCCCAAAGAAAGGGGAAAGAAAGCCCAAAGAAATGGGAAAGAAAGCCCAAAGAAAGGGGAAAGAAAGCCCAAAGAAAGGGGAAATAAAGCCCAAAGAAAGGAGAAAGAAAGCCCAAAGAAAGCCCACAGAAATGGGAAAGAAAGCCCAAAGAAAGCCCAAAGAAAGGGGAAAGAAAGGGGAAAGAATGGGGAAAGAAAGGGGAAAGATAGGGGAAAGAAAGGAGAAAGAATGGGGAAAGAAAGGGGAAAGAAAGGGGAAAGAAATGGGAAAGAAAGGGGAAAGAAAGGGGAAAGGAAGCCCAAAGAAAGGGAAAAGAAAGGGGAAAGAAAGCCCAAAGAAAGGGGAAAGAAAGCCCAAAGAAAGCCCAAAGAAAGGGGAAAGAAAGCCCAAAGAAAGGGGAAAGAAAGCCCAAAGAAAGGGGAATGAAAGCCCAAAGAAAGGGGAAAGAAAGCACAAAGAAAGGGGAAAGAAAGCCCAAAGAAAGGGGAAAGAAAGCCCAAAGAAAAGGGAAAGAAAGCCCAAAGAAAGCCCAATGAAAGGGGAAAGAAAGCCCAAAGAAAGGGGAATGAAAGCCCAAAGAAAGGGGAAAGAAAGCCCAAAGAAAGGGGAATGAAAGCCCAAAGAAAGCCCAAAGAAAGGAGAAAGAAAGCCCAAAGAAAGGGGAAAGAAAGCCCAAAGAAAGCCCAAAGAAAGGGGAAAGAAAGCCCAAATAAAGGGGAAAGAAAGCCCTAAGAAAGGGGAAAGAAAGCCCAAAGAAAGCCCAAAGAAAGCCCAAATTAAGGGGAAAGAAAGCCCAAAGAAAGCCAAAAGAAAGGGGAAAGAAAGCCCAAAGAAACCCCAAAGAAAGGGGAAAGAAAGCCCAAAGAAAAGGGAGAGAAAGCCCAAAGAAAGGGGAAAGAAAGCCGAAAGAAAGCCCAAAGAAAGCCCAAAGAAAGGCGAAAGAAAGCACAAAGAAAGCCCAAAGAAAGCCCAAAGAAAGGCGAAAGAAAGCCCAAAGAAAGCCCAAAGAAAGCCCAAAGAAAGGGGAGAGAAATCCCAAAGACAGCCCAAAGAAAGCCGAAAGAGAGCCCAAAGAAATGGGAAAAAAAGCCCAAAGAAAGCCCAAAGAATGGGGAAAGAAACCCCAAAGAAAGGGGAAAGAAAGCCCAAAGAAAGGGGAAAGAAAGGGGAAAGAAAGGGGAAAGAAAGGGGAAAGAAAGGGGAAAGAAAGCCCAAAGAATGGGGAAAGAAAAGGGAATGAAAGCCCAAAGAAAGGGGAAAGAAAGGGGAAAGAAACCCCAAAGAAAGCCCAAAGAAAGGGGAAAGAAAGCCCAAAGAAAAGGGAAAGAAAGCCCAAAGAAAGCCCAAAGAAAGGGGAAAGAAACCCCAAAGAAAGCCAAAGAAATGGGAAAGAAAGCCCAAAGAAAGCCAAAAGAAAGGGTAAAGAAAGCCCAAAGAAAGGGGAAAGAAAGCCCAAAGAAAGTCCAAAGAAAGGGGAAAGAAAGCCCAAAGAAAGGGGAAAGAAAGGGGAAATAAAGTCCAAAGAAAGCCCAAAGAAAGTCCAAAGAAAGCCCAAAGAAAGGGGAAAGAAAGCCCAAAGAACGGGGAAAGAAAGCCGAAAGAAAGCGCAAAGAAAGCCCAAAGAAAGCCCAAAGAAAGGGGAGAGAAAGCCCAAAGAAAGGGGAAAGAAAGGCCAAAGAAAGCCCAAAGAAAGGGGAAAGAAAGCCCAAAGAAAGGGGAAAGAAAGCCAAAGAAAGGGGAAAGAAAGCTCAAGGAAAGGGGTAAGAAAGCACAAAAAAAGGGGGAAAGAAAGCCCAAAGAAAGGGGAAAGAAAGGGGAAAGAAAGGGGAAAGAAAGCCCAAAGAAAGGGGAAAGAAAGCCCAAAGAAAGGGGAAAGAAATCCCAAATAAAGCCCAAAGAAAGGGGAATGAAAGGGGAAAGAATGGGGAAAGAAATGGGAAAGAAAGGGGAAAGAAAGGAGAAAGAATGGGGAAAGAATGGGGAAAGAAAAGGGAAAGAAATGGGAAAGAAATGGGAAAGAAAGGGGAAAGAAAGGGGAAAGAAAGCCCAAAGAAAGGGGAAAGAAAGCCCAAAGAAAGCCCAAAGAAAGGGGAAAGAAACCCCAAAGAAAGCCCAAAGAAAGGGGAAAGAAAGCCCAAAGAAAGCCAAAAGAAAGGGTAAAGAAAGCCCAAAGAAAGGGGAAAGAAAGCCCAAAGAAAGGGGAAAGAAATCCCAAAGAAAGGGGAAAGAAAGCTCAAGGAAAGGGGAAAGAAAGCCCAAAGAAAGGGGAAAGAAAGCCCAAAGAAAGCCCAAAGAAAGGGGAAAGAAACCCCAAAGAAAGCCCAAAGAAAAGGGAAACAAAGCCCAAAGAAAGCCAAAAGAAAGGGTAAAGAAAGCCCAAAGAAAGGGGAAAGAAAGCCCAAAGAAAGTCCAAAGAAAGGAGAAAGAAAGCCCAAAGAAAGGGGAAAGAAAGGGGAAATAAAGTCCAAAGAAAGCCCAAAGAAAGTCCAAAGAAATCCCAAAGAAAGGGGAAAGAAAGCCCAAAGAACGGGGAAAGAAAGCCGAAAGAAAGCGCAAAGAAAGCCCAAAGAAAGCCCAAAGAAAGCCCAAAGAAAGGGGAGAGAAAGCCGAAAGAAAGGGGAAAGAAAGGCCAAAGAAAGCCCAAAGAATGGGGAAAGAAAGCCCAAAGAAAGGGGAAAGAAAGCCCAAAGAAAGGGGAAAGAAAGCTCAAGGAAAGGGGTAAGAAAGCACAAGAAAAGGGGAAAGAAAGCCCAAAGAAAGGGGAAAGAAAGGGGAAAGAAAGGGGAAAGAAAGCCCAAAGAAAGGGGAAAGAAATCCCAAATAAAGCCCAAAGAAAGGGGAAAGAAAGGGGAAAGAATGGGGAAAGAAAGGGGAAAGAAAGGGGAAAGAAAGGAGAAAGAATGGGGAAAGAATGGGGAAAGAAAAGGGAAAGAAATGGGAAAGAAAGGGGAAAGAAAGGGAAAAGAAAGGGGAAAGAAATCCCAAAGAAAGGGGAAAGAAAGGGGGAAATAAAGCCCAAAGAAGGGGGAAAGAAAGCCCAAAGAAAGGGGAAAGAAAGGGGAAAGAAAGCCCAAAGAAAGGGGAAATAAAGCCCAAAGAAAGGGGAAAGAAAGCCCAAAGAAAGGGGAAAGAAAGCCCAAAGAAAGGGGAAAGAAAGCCCAAGAAAGCCGAAATAAAGCCCAAAGAAAGGGGAAAGAAAGCCAAAGAAATGGGAAAGAAAGCCCAAAGAAAGGGGAAAGAAAGCCCAAAGAAAGCCCAAAGAAAGGGGAAAGAAAGCCCAAAGAAAGCCCAAAGAAAGGGGAAAGAAAGCCCAAAGAAAGGGGAAAGAAAGCCCAAAGAAAGGGGAAAGAAAGCACAAAGAAAAGGGAAAGAAAGCCCAAAGAAAGGGGAAGGAAAGCCCAAAGAAAGGGGAAAGAAAGCCCAAAGAAAGGGGAAAGAAAGCCCAAAGAAAGCCCAAAGAAAGGGGAAAGAAAGCCCAAAGAAAGGGGAAAGAAAGCCCAAAGAAAGCCCAAAGAAAGGGGAAAGAAAGCCCAAAGAAAGGGGAAAGAAAGCCCAAAGAAATGGGAAAGAAAGCCCAAAGAAAGGGGAAAGAAAGCCCAAAGAAAGCCCAAAGAAGGGGGAAAGAAACCCCAAAGAAAGCCCAAAGAAAGGGGAAAGAAAGCCCAAAGAAAGCCAAAAGAATGGGTAAAGAAAGCCCAAAGAAAGGGGAAAGAAAGCCCAAAGAAAGTCCAAAGAAAGGAGAAAGAAAGCCCAAAGAAAGGGGAAAGAAAGGGGAAATAAAGTCCAAAGAAAGCCCAAAGAAAGTCCAAAGAAAGCCCAAAGAAAGGGGAAAGAAAGCCCAAAGAACGGGGAAAGAAAGCCAAAAGAAAGGGGAAAGAAAGCCCAAAGAAATGGGAAAGAAAGCCCAAAGAAAGGGGAAAGAAAGCCAAAGAAAGCCCAAAGAAAGGGGAAAGAAAGCCCAAAGAAATCCCAAAGAAAGGGGAAAGAAAGCCCAAAGAAAGGGGAAAGAAAGCCCAAAGAAAGGAGAGAGAAAGCCCAAAGAAAGCTCAAAGAAAGGGGAAAGAAAGCCCAAAGAAAGGGGAAAGAAAGCCCAAAGAAAGCCCAAAGAAAGGGGAAAGAAAGGGGAAAGAAAGGGGAAAGAAAGGGGGAAGAAAGGGGAAAGAAAGGGGAAAGAACCGGGAAAGAACGGGGAAAGAAAGCCCAAAGAAAGGGGAAAGAAAGCCCAAAGAAAGGGGAAAGAAAGCCCACAGAAAGCCCAAAGAAAGCGGAAAGAAAGCCCAAAGAAAGGGGAAAGAAAGACCAAAGAAAGGGGAAAGAAAGCCCAAAGAAAGGGGAAAGAAATGCCAAAGGAAGCCCAAAGAAAGGGGGAAGAACTCGAAAAGAAAGGGGAAACAAAGCCCAAAGAAAGAGGAAAGAAAGCTCAAAGAAAGGGGAAAGAAAGCATAAAAAAAGGGGAAAGAAAGCCCAAAGAAATGGGTAAGAAAGGGGCAAGAAAGGGGAAGCAAAGCCCAAAGAAAGGGGAAAGAAAGCCCAAAGAAAGGGGAAATAAAGCCCAAAGAAAGGAGAAAGAAAGCCCAAAGAAAGCCCACAGAAATGGGAAAGAAAGCCCAAAGAACGCCCAAAGAAAGGGTAAAGAAAGTGGAAAGAATGGGGAAAGAAAGGGGAAAGAAAGGGGAAAGAAAGGAGAAAGAATGGGGAAAGAAAGGGGAAAGAAAGGGGAAAGAAATGGGAAAGAAAGGGGAAAGAAAGGGGAAAGAAAGGGGAAAGAAGGCCCAAAGAAAGGGGAAAGAAAGCCCAAAGAAAGGGAAAAGAAAGCCCTAAGAAAGCCCAAAAAAGGGGAAAGAAAGCCCAAAGAAAGCCCAAAGAAAGCCCAAAGAAAGGGCAAACAAAGCCCAAAGAAAGGGGAAAGAAAGCCCAAAGAAAGGGGAAAGAAAGCCCAAAGAAAGCCCAAAGAAAGCCCAAAGAAAGGGGAAAGAAAGCCCAAAGAAATGGGAAAGAAAGCCCAAAGAAAGGGGAAAGAAAGCTCAAAGAAAGGGGAAAGAAAGCCCAAAGAAAGCCCAAAGAAAGGGGAAAGAAAGCCCAAAGAAAGGGAAAAGAAAGCCCAAAGAAAGGGGAAAGAAAGCCCAAAGAAAGGGGAATGAAAGCACAAAGAAAGGGGAAAGAAAGCCAAAAAAAGGGGAAGGAAAGCCCAAAGAAAGGGGAAAGAAAGCCCAAAGAAAGGGGAAAGAAAGACCAAAAAATGGGGAAAGAAAGCCCAAAGAAAAGGGAAAGAAAGCCCAAAGAAAGGGGAAAGAAAGCCCAAAGAAAGGCCAAAGAAATGGGAAAGAAAGCCTAAAGAAATGGGAAAGAAAGCCCAAAGAAAGGAGAAAGAAAGCCCAAGGAAAGGGGAAAGAAAGCCCAAAGAAAGCCCAAAGAAAGCCCAAAGAAAGTCCAAAGAAAGGGGAAAAAAAGCCCAAAGAAAGGGGAAAGAAAGACCAAAGAAAGTCCAAAGAAAGGGGAAAGAAAGCCCAAAGAAAGCCCAAAGAAAGGGGAAAGAAAGCCCAAAGAAAGGGGAAAGAAAGCCCAAAGAAAGCCCAAAGAAAGGGGAAAGAAAGCCCAAAGAAAGCCCAAAGAAAGGGGAAAGAAAGCCCAAAGAAAGGAGAGACAAAGCCCAAAGAAAGCCCAAAGAAAGGGGAAGGAAAGCTCAAAAAAAGCCCAAAGAAAGGGGAAAGAAAGCCCAAAGAAAGCCCAAAGAAAGGGAAAGAAAGCCCAAAGAAAGCCCAAAGAAAGGGGAAAGAAAGCCCAAAGAAAGGGGAAAGAAAGCCCAAAGAAAGTCCAAAGAAAGGAGAAAGAAAGCCCAAAGAAAGGGGAAAGAAAGGGGAAAGAAAGTCCAAAGAAAGCCCAAAGAAAGCCCAAAGAAAGGGGAAAGAAAGCCCAAAGAACGGGGAAAGAAAGCCCAAAGAAAGCCCAAAGAAAGCCCAAAGAAAGGGGAAAGAAAGCCCAAAGAAAGGGGAAAGAAAGGGGAAAGAAAGCCCAAAGAAAGGGGAAAGAAAGCCCAAAGAAAGCTCAAAGAAATGGGAAAGAAGGCACAAAGAAAGGTGAAAGAAAGCCCAAAGAAAGGGGAAAGGAAGCCCAAAGAAAGCCAAAAGAAATGGTAAAGAAAGCCCAAAGAAAAGGGAAAGAAAGCCCAAAGAAAGTCCAAAGAAAGGAGAAAGAAAGCCCAAAGAAAAGGGAAAGAAAGGGGAAATAAAGTCCAAAGAAAGCCCAAAGAAAGTCCAAAGAAAGCCCAAAGAAAGGGGAAGAAAGCCCAAAGAACGGGGAAAGAAAGCCGAAAGAAAGCGCAAAGAAAGCCCAAAGAAAGCCCAAAGAAAGGGGAGAGAAAGCCCAAAGAAAGGAGAAAGAAAGGCCAAAGAAAGCCCAAAGAAAGGGGAAAGAAAGCCCAAAGAGAGGGGAAAGAAAGCCCAAAGAAAGGGGAAAGAAAGCTCAAGGAAAGGGGTAAGAAAGCACAAAAAAGGGGAAAGAAAGCCCAAAGAAAGGGGAAAGAAAGGGGAAAGAAAGGGCAAAGAAATCCCAAAGAAAGGGGAAAGAAAGCCAAAGAAATGGGAAAGAAATCCCAAATAAAGCCCAAAGAAAGGGGAAAGAAAGGGGAAAGAATGGGGAAAGAAAGGGGAAAGAAAGGTGAAAGAAAGGAGAAAGAATGGGGAAAGAATGGGGAAAGAAAGGGGAAAGAAATGGGAAAGAAAGGGGAAAGAAAGGGGAAAGAAAGGGGAAAGAAAGCCCAAAGAAAGGGGAAAGAAAGGGGAAATAAAGCCCAAAGAAGGGGGAAAGAAAGCCCAAAGAAAGGGGAAAGAAAGGGGAAAGAAAGCCAAAGAAAGGGGAAAGAAAGCCCAAAGAAAGGGGAAAGAAAGCCCAAAGAAAGGGGAAAGAAAGCCCAAAGAAAGCCGAAATAAAGCCCAAAGAAAGGGGAAAGAAAGCCCAAAGAAATGGGAAAGAAAGCCCAAAGAAAGGGGAAAGAAAGCCCAAAGAAAGCCCAAAGAAACAGGAAAGAAAGCCCAAAGAAAGCCCAAAGAAAGGGGAAAGAAAGCCCAAAGAAAGGGGAAAGAAAGCCCAAAGAAAGGGGAAAGAAAGCACAAAGAAAAGGGAAAGAAAGCCCAAAGAAAGGGGAAGGAAAGCCCAAAGAAAGGGGAAAGAAAGCCAAAGAAAGCCGAAATAAAGCCCAAAGAAAGGGGAAAGAAAGCCCAAAGAAATGGGAAAGAAAGCCCAAAGAAAGGGGAAAGAAAGCCCAAAGAAAGCCCAAAGAAAGGGGAAAGAAAGCCCAAAGAAATCCCAAAGAAAGGGGAAAGAAAGCCCAAAGAAAGGGGAAAGAAAGCCCAAAGAAAGGAGAGAGAAAGCCCAAAGAAAGCCAAAAGAAAGGGGAAAGAAAGCCCAAAGAAAGGGGAAAGAAAGCCCAGAGAAAGCCCAAAGAAAGGGGAAAGAAAGGGGAAAGAAAGCCCAAAGAAAGGGGGAAGAAAGGGGAAAGAAAGGGGAAAGAACCGGGAAAGAACGGGGAAAGAAAGCCCAAAGAAAGGGGAAAGAAAGCCCAAAGAAAGGGGAAAGAAAGCCCACAGAAAGCCCAAAGAAAGCGGAAAGAAAGCCCAAAGAAAGCCCAAAGAAAGGGGAAAGAAAGCCCAAAGAAAGCCCAAAGAAAGGGGAAAGAAAGCCCAAAGAAAGGGGAAAGAAAGCCCAAAGAAAGGGGAAAGAAAGCCCAAAGAAAGGGGAAAGAAAGGCCAAAGGAAGCCCAAAGAAAGGGGGAAGAACTCGAAAAGAAAGGGGAAACAAAGCCCAAAGAAAGAGGAAAGAAAGCTCAAGGAAAGGGGAAAGAAAGCACAAAAAACGGGAAAGAAAGCCCAAAGAAATGGGAAAGAAAGGGGAAAGAAAGGGGAAGCAAAGCCCAAAGAAAGGGGAAAGAAAGCCCAAAGAAAGGGGAAATAAAGCCCAAAGAAAGGAGAAAGAAAGCCCAAAGAAAGCCCACAGAAAGGGGAAAGAAAGCCCAAAGAAAGCCCAAAGAAAGGGGAAAGAAAGGGGAAAGAATGGGGAAAGAAAGGGGAAAGAAAGGGGAAAGAAAGGAGAAAGAATGGGGAAAGAAAGGGGAAAGAAAGGGGAAAGAAATGGGAAAGAAAGGGGAAAGAAAGGGGAAAGGAAGCCCAAAGAAAGGGAAAAGAAAGGGGAAAGAAAGCCCAAAGAAAGGGGAAAAAAGCCCAAAGAAAGGGGAAAGAAAGGGGAAAGGAAGCCCAAAGAAAGGGGAAAGAAAGCCCAAAGAAAGCCCAAAGAAAGGGCAAACAAAGCCCAAAGAAAGGGGAAAGAAAGCCCAAAGAAAGGGGAAAGAAAGCCCAAAGAAAGCCCAAAGAAAGCCCAAAGAAAGGGGAAAGAAAGCCCAAAGAAATGGGAAAGAAAGCCCAAAGAAAGGGGAAAGAAAGCTCAAAGAAAGGGGAAAGAAAGCCCAAAGAAAGCCCAAAGAAAGGGGAAAGAAAGCCCAAAGAAAGGGGAAAGAAAGCCCAAAGAAAGGGGAAAGAAAGCCCAAAGAAAGGGGAAAGAAAGCCCAAAGAAAGGGGAAAGAAAGCCCAAAAAAAGGGGAAGGAAAGCCCAAAGAAAGGGGAAAGAAAGCCCAAAGAAAGGGGAAAGAAAGACCAAAGAATGCGGGAAAGAAAGCCCAAAGAAAAGGGAAAGAAAGCCCAAAGAAAGGGGAAAGAAAGCCCAAAGAAAGGCCAAAGAAATGGGAAAGAAAGCCTAAAGAAATGGGAAAGAAAGCCCAAAGAAAGGAGAAAGAAAGCCCAAGGAAAGGGGAAAGAAAGCCCAAAGAAAGCCCAAAGAAAGCCAAAGAAAGTCCAAAGAAAGGGGAAAAAAAGCCCAAAGAAAGGGGAAAGAAAGACCAAAGAAAGTCCAAAGAAAGGGGAAAGAAAGCCCAAAGAAAGCCCAAAGAAAGGGGAAAGAAAGCCCAAAGAAGGGGGAAAGAAAGCCCAAAGAAAGGGGAAAGAAAGCCCAAAGAAAGCCCAAAGAAAGGGGAAAGAAAGCCCAAAGAAAGCCCAAAGAAAGGGGAAAGAAAGCCCAAAGAAAGGAGAGACAAAGCCCAAAGAAAGCCCAAAGAAAGGGGAAAGAAAGCCCAAAGAAAGGGGAAAGAAAGCCCAAAGAAAGGGGAAAGAAAGGGGAAAGAAAGGGGGAAAGAAAGCCCAAAGAAAGGGGAAAGAAAGGGGAAATAAAGCCCAAAGAAGGGGGAAAGAAAGCCCAAAGAAAGGGGAAAGAAAGGGGAAAGAAAGCCCAAAGAAAGGGGAAATAAAGCCCAAAGAAAGGGGAAAGAAAGCCCAAAGAAAGGGGAAAGAAAGCCCAAAGAAAGGGGAAAGAAAGCCCAAAGAAAGCCGAAATAAAGCCCAAAGAAAGGGGAAAGAAAGCCCAAAGAAATGGGAAAGAAAGCCCAAAGAAAGGGGAAAGAAAGCCCAAAGAAAGCCCAAAGAAAGGGGAAAGAAAGCCCAAAGAAAGCCCAAAGAAAGGGGAAAGAAAGCCCAAAGAAAGGGGAAAGAAAGCCCAAAGAAAGGGGAAAGAAAGCACAAAGAAAAGGGAAAGAAAGCCCAAAGAAAGGGGAAGGAAAGCCCAAAGAAAGGGGAAAGAAAGCCCAAAGAAAGGGGAAAGAAAGCCCAAAGAAAGCCCAAAGAAAGGGGAAAGAAAGCCCAATGAAAGGGGAAAGAAAGCCCAAACAAATGGGAAAGAAAGCCCAAACAAAGGGGAAAGAAAGCCCAAAGAAAGCCCAAAGAAGGGGGAAAGAAACCCCAAAGAAAGCCCAAAGAAAGGGGAAAGAAAGCCCAAAGAAAGCCAAAAGAATGGGTAAAGAAAGCCCAAAGAAAGGGGAAAGAAAGCCCAAAGAAAGTCCAAAGAAAGGAGAAAGAAAGCCCAAAGAAAGGGGAAAGAAAGGGGAAATAAAGTCCAAAGAAAGCCCAAAGAAAGTCCAAAGAAAGCCCAAAGAAAGGGGAAAGAAAGCCCAAAGAACGGGGAAAGAAAGCCCAAAGAAAGGGGAAAGAAAGCCCAAAGAAATGGGAAAGAAAGCCCAAAGAAAGGGGAAAGAAAGCCCAAAGAAAGCCCAAAGAAAGGGGAAAGAAAGCCCAAAGAAATCCCAAAGAAAGGGGAAAGAAAGCCCAAAGAAAGGGGAAAGAAAGCCCAAAGAAAGGAGAGAGAAAGCCCAAAGAAAGCTCAAAGAAAGGGGAAAGAAAGCCCAAAGAAAGGGGAAAGAAAGCCCAAAGAAAGCCCAAAGAAAGGGGAAAGAAAGGGGAAAGAAAGGGGAAAGAAAGGGGGAAGAAAGGGGAAAGAAAGGGGAAAGAACCGGGAAAGAACGGGGAAAGAAAGCCCAAAGAAAGGGGAAAGAAAGCCCAAAGAAAGGGGAAAGAAAGCCCACAGAAAGCCCAAAGAAAGCGGAAAGAAAGCCCAAAGAAAGGGGAAAGAAAGACCAAAGAAAGGGGAAAGAAAGCCCAAAGAAAGGGGAAAGAAATGCCAAAGGAAGCCCAAAGAAAGGGGGAAGAACTCGAAAAGAAAGGGGAAACAAAGCCCAAAGAAAGAGGAAAGAAAGCTCAAAGAAAGGGGAAAGAAAGCATAAAAAAAGGGGAAAGAAAGCCCAAAGAAATGGGTAAGAAAGGGGCAAGAAAGGGGAAGCAAAGCCCAAAGAAAGGGGAAAGAAAGCCCAAAGAAAGGGGAAATAAAGCCCAAAGAAGGAGAAAGAAAGCCCAAAGAAAGCCCACAGAAATGGGAAAGAAAGCCCAAAGAACGCCCAAAGAAAGGGTAAAGAAAGTGGAAAGAATGGGGAAAGAAAGGGGAAAGAAAGGGGAAAGAAAGGAGAAAGAATGGGGAAAGAAAGGGGAAAGAAAGGGGAAAGGAAGCCCAAAGAAAGGGAAAAGAAAGGGGAAAGAAAGCCCAAAGAAAGGGGAAAGAAAGCCCAAAGAAAGGGAAAAGAAAGCCCTAAGAAAGCCCAAAAAAGGGGAAAGAAAGCCAAAGAAAGCCCAAAGAAAGCCCAAAGAAAGGGCAAACAAAGCCCAAAGAAAGGGGAAAGAAAGCCCAAAGAAAGGGGAAAGAAAGCCCAAAGAAAGCCCAAAGAAAGCCCAAAGAAAGGGGAAAGAAAGCCCAAAGAAATGGGAAAGAAAGCCCAAAGAAAGGGGAAAGAAAGCTCAAAGAAAGGGGAAAGAAAGCCCAAAGAAAGCCCAAAGAAAGGGGAAAGAAAGCCCAAAGAAAGGGAAAAGAAAGCCAAAAGAAAAAAA